>NC_056746.1:641937318-642139997 GCF_019279795.1 Protopterus annectens | reverse complement strand
AAATGGGTGGCGAGAGCCAAACACACTCTGGCTAGGCTTATAAATGCCCTAGGGCAGACAGCCTAGTATGAACCTATAAACCTATGAATAAACTGCTGACCTAGGTATTCAGACCAGAGACAATCAGTACTGACTCATGGCCATTGACACTGACTGTTGGCACTAAAGCATTCAGAGCTGAAATAACCAGGGAAGATTTTAGTGCTGAAGTCAAATGCAAAGTGCATCAATGTCAAAAATGGCCCCAGCAGGGTAAGGGTAGAGTCAGCACTGGTTTCTCAGCACCAAACCCCACAGCTGTACATGGAACCATGGTTGCACCACTATAGAGGGCATTAACACTGAAGAAAGAAAATCCTTCAGTGCTCAAGGCATCACTACAGACTGCAGTATTAGTTCAAGCAGTACCAGAGCTGAAACATGGCTAGGAGGAAGAACAGCAGTAAAAGAAGTTAGGAGAACTCCTTGTGCTGCCTTGGACATAGAAGAGCTAAGATTACATCACTGCATATGAGACTTTGACTCAGCTGGATTGTATAACATTTTTAATCTCCAAAGGGACCTGTAGGAATGAAGAGAAGTTGCAGAATTAAGGAGGATGACAGAGTGGGAAAGCTTGTGATCTTAGAAGATACCAGCTATTTTCCGCAGTCAGTGGTTTCAGGGGATTCTTGATTGGGAAAGAGGCAGACTTGGGCGTCACCATGGTGGGAGGTTCTGAGTGGGGGGAGAATGAGGTAGACATCCTTGGGATTTTAGCAGGAGATAACTTCTTCAGAAAAGGAAGCTGCCCTTCTCTTTTCTGCCTTTTTTTCTGAATGAACAGGCTTAGGTTTTTTTGTCCCTTTTCTGATATCTTTCACCACTTTTCACTGACATCTCCAATCTGAGAAGACCTTTTACATCAAAATTGTTTCACCTGTCCTGGAGAGTGTGAGAGTTTAAGTACTTGTACAATGAGCTATCAGAATCCAAATGTCCTAACCCAAGTCACATCAGGCACATGCCATATGGGTCTGGGGAGGAACTTTATGTCCACATTGCTTCCATTTCTCAAACTTGGAGGCTTTGGTATCTTTGTCCATAATTTAACAGATCCTACTACAAGGCAACCTAGCAATATTTGTCAACACACCAAAAACTGTACAAATCAGGAAAAAGGTGATTGAACATTCACAATTCGTTAATTGTTAGGCCTATTAAAACCTCAAATCACTATACATCCAGCAAAATATCAACTTCTACCAAAAGGAAAATAACACCTACTACAAGCTGCACTTACTGAAACAGAGAGGCAGAGAGAGCAAGACTGAAGGAAAGGCACAGATTTTTTTTAATGAGGGATGGAGAGGGAGTAAAGTTTGAAAAGCTTGGCTAAAATGAAGGGAAAGTAAGTAATATTGGTGAAAGTGTTCTAGTAACAGGCTAGCCAAAAATAGCACTTACCTGACCAAATCTTGAAGGAAAACCCCTACTAAGACTCAAGCTACAGCACAAAGATATTGAAGTATGAACGGTGACAATGCGATCTGATGTCTCCCAGGAGCAGGGGGTTTATGGGATATGAGAAGAGGTTGAAAGGAGACGCTGCTGCCAAGGAAAAAAGTAGCAAAGGTGACCACCGGTTTCCAGTGCTCACACGTGATCAGCCTACATACACAGTTACTTTTCACCCACTGACGATACAGAACTTCTGAGTGGACAACAAATCCAAAGAACACCTTAGATGGTCAAGTTTTTTTTTTTATTTATTTTTTTTTTTGCTATAGCACTATTATCTTTTTTTTTAAACACCTTCATTAAATCATCATTTAAGACATAGGCAAATATATATTAACAGAAAAAAACAAACCATTTTAATATTTTCATATTTAAACATAATATATATAACATTTTTTTGCTACGATCATCAGTCCAACATTACAAAAAATTGCTGAATTCCTGCCTTCTCAAACCTCACTCCTTATGCACATACTGTTCCCACAATTTAAATTTTCTTTCATGTAGTTTGCTCTTTTACTTTCCTTTCCTTTTCTAAAGATTCCCTTTCAGTCGTTTTATCTATTTTATAATATGCAATACCTCAAATACAGTCAGTGTAGACTTTGATTTCTATTTTCTAATAACTGCTCTTTTGGCAACCAACAGAATTAAACTTAATAAGGACTTATTACATCTAGGCAATTCAGATAATGTATCCCAGCTCAACAGAATAATTTCCTTACTTACAGCCATTTGCTCACCCAATACTTCTAACATAATACTCTGCAGGGAATTTTTATAATCTTTCAATTCATCACACTCCCAAAACATAACTTCCCAGTTACTGCTTTCTTCTTCATCACACCTCCAACATTTGCGATCTACAGCAGGAAAAAAAAATCTTTGAAGTCTGCTTGGGGCATAAAAATATCTATGCCAACACTTTCAAGGAAAGATCCGAACCCTTCTGGACTTGGTTGCATACTTAGGAGTCATACATATGGCTTTCCATTTTTTTGTAACTTCCTTTTCCAGACACTCTTCCTAATCTTTTCTAACCTTTTATGATTGATTCTTATAGTTATCATGCAATATTTTATATGCCCTAATTGTCTTTTACAGCTGCTTCTGTTCTAAATTCAGCTAAAAACTCTACCAGAGCAGGTCTTTCACTTGAAATCCCCTTAACCTTTTCTCTCTGCCTATACTATACTCTTGGATTTGTAGAGATCAAGCCCTGAAAGTGAAAGTAGTGTCTAGCTTGCAATCCGGATGTCTTCTTGGTCTCATCCAACTCCATTACCATTCCTGCTTTAAAATCTTTGTTCCTTTGCCAGATTTCTTCTTTAAACTCCAGACACTTTGTGCCTATTTTCTGTACTCCTACTCGCAATCATCCCTGCTGACAAACTCTTTCTCCATTCTCGTATTAGTTTAGTGCTTAGAATACTTTCTGCTACTTTACAAATTTAATATTCATTATTGTTATTATTCTCCATAGGATCTGCACCAAAAGTCCCCCTCTATTTATTGAGCTTCCCCCTTTCTTTGTCATCATCCCTTTCCACTTTGAATTATAACCTTCTGCTTGTGTTATGTATACAAGCCTTAACTGTGTAGCTCTAGTATATCACTTCAAATCTGGTAAACCACAACCACCTTGTTCTATTGGAAGGATCAACTTATCCCACTTAACTCTTGCCCCCTCTCTCTGCCATATAAATTCCTTCAATTCTTTATTTTTTCCACTTCTCCTCGGGTGGATATACATAAAACTAAACAGAATACAAATATTTTCATTGCTTGTATCTTACTATCCATAATTAAGATTGCTTTTGCTCAAAATTTGTATTATCTTTTGTTTAGTCTCTTCCCACATGTCCACAGCTGTCATAACAGAAGCCTTTTTTACCCATACTACTAAATACTTCATCCTATGTCCCCATACATATGGGTATTGCTGAACCAATTCATGTTATGGTACATAATTTATGGCTATAGCCTTTGTTGCATCTTCATTAATTTTAAATCCAGAAAAGACTTGAAACTGGATCAGAATGTTCCACAATACTATGTCCTTTTCTGGATTTATCAGGTACAAAATAATATAATCTGCAAATAAAGCCAACTTTTCTTTATTACCATACCATCCTTGTACTTCTGAGTCCCTTATTTTCTTTGCCAATGATTCTAAATATAAAGCAAATAAAGGAGAAATGCAACACTCCTGCCTGGTTTCTCTGTTCAAATGCACCTTATCTGACAGGAACCCTCCCACTTTATTTCTGGTCTCTGATCCTTCATATATCCTTCTAATAACTATATCAGGAAATACAAATGCCTCCGATGCCCTACTCAAAATTCCAGTTTACTCTGTCAATTGCTTTCTCTGCATTAAGATCCACAAACAACATAGGTATTTTATTACATTAAGCTTCCCTGTGGATCATCGTTATTCTATTAATGTTGTCAAATGTTTGCCTCCCCTCCACAAAACCACACAGATCCATATCAATCAATTTTGGCAACACATTTGTCATTTTTTAGCTAGTATACATAAACACTTTATAATCATGGAGTTGGTTAGGTTTCTTATTCAAGACCTTGGTTAAATTGTTTGAATGCTATATAATGGACATCTTCCCTCCCAGGTATTTGTTTAGTGTTTAAATGAATCAGTTGTATAAAGCCAGTCTTTTTACTATACACCCTCTTACAGCATATAGCTTCTCCAATATTATGGTCTTTCTAAGCTGTGAAGATGGCAATGACTATATGTTTCATTTAAAACATCTATGCAATGGTATACATTTATGTTCCACAAGTGATGTTGCAAATGTCAGAAACTGTATGTAGTAGTATTTCAAGAACACTTCTACAAAAGGGTTGTGTGACTATGCAGGCTGCTGCCCCATAGTGCTGGTCTCTGCAATGCTATAGCATGGATGGTTGACTAGCTATGCAGATACCCTGGCATATGACCAAAGTAAATGGGACAAAAAAAGTCTGTGGTGCCTCTCTGCTCATGGTGATGTATTTTTTTGCAGTTAAACTAAGGAACTAAATTACTTCCCTATGCTATCTTGACTGAAGTTAATTGGACTGTTTGCTTATATTTTTCATAATCACTGTAAATATATAATGCAATTCATAACCTGAAGAGTTGTGGAATCTCATTGCATATCTTTGGCAGGTGCATCTTGTTCCTTTGACTCCACCCTCTGTGCACAATGTTGTGACATGGCTGTCAATGTACATTGAGCAAACAGGACTCCATATTCTCATCTGTGTCTCTGAAAGGGTAAAAGACAATGGCAAGAAACACTGTGATGGTACTACACATCAGGATAGCGACTTGCTAGTTCTGAAGGAGTATGACAGTCAAAGTGAGGTGGATGCAGGTTTCAACCAATAGTTAGTGGGAGTCTGACATTTTTGCACACTCCTTTGACAGACCCTTACAAATGGAACAAAATTAATACAAGTTGCATACTGGATGCAGAATACTTTGCCACCACTGTAAACAGCACCAACTCAGGAATGTGGAACAACAGATTTCACTGAAAGTATACTGTAATCCTTTCCATCTTTTACAATTAAAAGATGGCCTGTCAATACAGATGCAAGGTGCTCCTTGCATATCCACAGAATGTTTCCTCAAAGGCAATAGTACTCTGTGTGTTATCAGATTTTTTTTTTATATAAGTCTGTCAGCATGAATCAAGACAAACAAAATTATTAAACTCATAACCCAAGCAAATACATGTTGCAATTTCCAAAGGTAACAGAATATGGCATGTGGGGGAGCGACGACTAAAAACGTATGACATACTGAAATCCTAAGTGTGTATGAGAAGGTAAAACTGCCATCTACTGCTAAAATTAGATCAATGTTTAAGAATTGCCCAAATTTAACATATAAAGAAGGTATGTCTATAAACATGCTACACTTCATTTACAACAAAGAGGCTAGCTGTTTGAACAGCTCACAGCTATGTACAAGGAGTATTCTTTTATAGATTAGTCCAAAAACAAATATTTCAGTTACCCACTGCTGTGCTTTTCTGAAACTACAATCAAGGATGAGTAAGTTTACTGAGAACTCCGAGGAAGAACTATGACTGTACCACCACTTAATTTGTACTGTCCAACACCCTTGCCTGTATCCCAGATCCCAGTGCCTTTCCCCAAACAGTCTGAAGCTGCTTTCTGGCAGACAATTATCCATCTTCTCCCACTTTTCTGGAGTTTGCTGGCATTGCACCCCCCCCCCCCTCTACACACACATGCATACAATCTGTATTCTGCTAGGCAGCTCTTTAAACTACATTCTCAGTGATTCTTTCCTCTAATGCCCATGCCAAACTCTTAAGCCCTTCCCTCATTTTGGACCATGCCTTTTCCCCCTTGTCTGCTGCCATCTCTACAGGTTTTCATAGGTTTATAGGCGTATACTACACTAAAGACCACTAGGACCCTTATAAGTCTAGTTGTGCAACCCAAATGTGATCCACAGATTTGATTTATATAAAGGGATGATTTACTGACTTGCCACTCTCCAGAGATAGATGCCAAACCAGAGGTGAATTTCCAATTACCCATCCACTGGTCCTCACATAACCCTTTTAAACTCATTAACATGATCAAACAAGTGACCATATCATTTACATTTTTTCTTATTTTTCTTTTTAACTCTGCTGCATAATGAACTATTTCATTAAGTCCTGGTCATTCAAGGTAACCTGCCAGTTGATTTCTAAAAACTTTTAATTCTACATCCTTGTTACCATTAAAACGTTTAGGAACATAATCAACTATTGTGAAAGTGTGTCTTAATTTTTACATATCACTGAATGTAAGCATTCCCGTCATTGCTTTTTTTAATAGCATATTGACATTCATATATTCTTTTTCTAAGCTATTTGCTTCCTGATATAAAAAGAATCAAATGAATGATACTGCATATAATAAACCACAAACACAGCATTACATGCAAAATAACCTGGAATGCTGTAAAAATTTTTTGTTGCATCACAATAAAAATTAGAACTTTCAGAAATTAAACTGCACATGGAGCAATCTAAACATTTACAAGTGCCTGCTTAACTTTGATGTATGTAAAATCCAACTTGGTTTGTTTGCCCTTCAAAAATATATATGTTTTTAAATTTCCACCTTTGTTTTATAAACAAGGGTTCCTTCCCAACCAAACAAGACACTTCATCATTCCCAGTTAAAATATGCCAGTTATTGTTAGCAATGCTCAATCAATTGGCTGTCTAATGGAAACAATACAGGCATGGCCACCAACCAGTCTCTATCCATATCTCTTCTATTTTTCTCACTGTCACCCATATCATCAAATTCAGTAACATCAAGGCTGTTATGTATTCTGCAACAAACCAATCATCTCCAAATCTAACAGGAGTGTGTTTACTCATTATAATTTGTCTCTAACTATGTTTCTCTTTAAATAAGTGGGATGCAGACTATTTTAATGCAAAACAGCATTACTTGCTGTGTTTTTGTACGATATAAAGTACAGTTTTGTACCTACCATAAATGTAGATGTCCGATAGGTATGTATCTGCAGTCATTACATATGGGTTGTCCTGCCTCAGGCAGCCCTTCGGTCGGCCGGATTCCAAAGTCTGGGTCCGGCGTCGGCTGATGTCGCCCTTCCCGGCGTCAGAGCCTGGGGTATAAAAGCGTCAGCCGACGCCATCTTCCTCAGTTTTTCTTGCCCCAGATGCCAGGTGCCCTCTAAGGAAGGCTAAATTTGGAGAAATGCAATAAATTCCAAACATGCACAAAAATATATACATATATAAAAACAAATACACCATAAAAGATAACCCCAGCTAGCTATGAGAGGGGAATGTACCCAAGAAATACCACAGAGGGGAGGGAGGGAGGGTAAAACCTGACTGCAGATGCATACCTATTGGACATCTACATTTATGGTAGGTACAAAGCTGTACTATGTCCTTCAAGGATGCATCTGCAGTCATCACATATGGGTAGAATACCATAGCCAATCTGGGGGTGGAGGATCTATGTAAAGGATGGTGTAGCTAAAATGCCCTGCAGGACTGCCGTAGCAAAGTCTGCTCTGGATCTGGAATATAAAGGTAAGTTGTAATGCTTGGAAAATGTATGCACGGAGCTCCATGTAGCAGTTTCTAAAATGTCCTTGGTAGCCACCCCTCTTAAGAAGGCTGTGGAGGTGGCTGTGGCTCTGGTCGAATGAGGTCTAATGTTAGCTGGCACAGTTTTTCCATGAAAGGAGTAACAGAAACAAATGCAATTCCCTATCCATTTTGAAATAGTCTGTTTTGAAATTGCTTTTCCTTGTGCACCAGCAGCATATGCTACAAACAACTGGTCAGTTTTTCTGTAATTTTTTGTTCTGTCCAAGTAGTAGCGCAACAGTCTGTGTATGTCCAGGGTGTGCAGAAGCTTTTCCCCTTTGTTTTGTGGATTTGGAAAGAAGGTAGGCAGGTGAATAGCTTGGTTTAATGAGACCCTAGATACCACCTTTGGCATAAATGAAGGATTGGTTCTCAATGAGACTCTGTCTTGATGAAAAATAAGAAATGGCTGTACTGCCATGAGGGCCTGCAACTCAGATACTCTTCTTGCTGAGGTTATGGCCAGAAGGAAGGCAGTCTTACATGAGAGAAACTGTAGTTCTGCAGATGCTGCTGGTTCAAAGGGAGGCAGTGTTAGTTTTTCCAACACAAAGTTAAGGTCCCAAGTAGGCAGTGGTGGTTTCCTTGGAGGATTGATGTTTTTAATTCCTCTTAGAAACTGTCTTAGCAGAGGATGAGAGAAGACAGGAGGATCAGTGTTGTACTCTGCTGAAATTGCTGAAGCATGAATTTTAATGGAAGAGCAAGACAGGCCATTGTGGAGCATTTCTGCTAAATATTCCAGGATATGCGCCATGTTGCATCTAAGCCCTTTGAGGCACTCCAGGTGTGAAATCTTTTCCATTTTGCTGAGTATGCCTTTCGTGTGGAAGGCCTGCGAGCTTCCATGATGATATCCTTCACTCTCTTGGATAGCCTATCCTGGTGATGAGTCATGGTATTTTCCAGGCAGCTAGCTGTAATGTTTTCAGGTTGGAATGCAGAGTTTTGTAATTATGCTGTGTCAGGAGAAGCGGCCATTGTGGCAGAAGCCATGGTTTTGTCCGTGACATGCTCTTTAGCAATGGGTACCAGTGCTGTCTTGGCCAGTCTGGAGCAATCAGAATTACTCTTGGCTGCTCTGCCCTCATCTTCAGTAAGACCTTGGTCATTAATGGAAGAGGTGGGAATGCATACACTGTTAGATCTCTCCAGCTGAAATAGAGGGCGTCCACTTTCCATGCTTGTGGGTGGTATGTCCTTGTGCAGAATTTGTCCAGCTGATGATTGTGTGGGGAGGCAAAGAGGTCTATGTCCGGTCTCCCCCATGATTGTGTTATCTGATGGAAGATGTCTGGGTGCAGCATCCACTCGTGTGCATCCATGATGTTCCTGCTTAAGCTGTCTGCCAGTATATTGTCCTTTCCTGGTACAAACTGGGATTGCAGCTGTATATTGAGAGTCAGGGAAAGTTCCCATAGATTCATTGCCAGTCTGCAAAGCGGGTAGGAATGGGTGCCTCCTTGCTTGTTTATGTACCACATAACTGTAGTGTTGTCTGTCCTTATTAGCAGGTGGCTTTGATGTAGAAATAATTTGAAGGCCTCGATTGCATGTATCACTGCCAACATTTCCTTTTGGTTTATGTGCATGCGTAGCTCTTTTTGTGACCATAGTCCTTGAATGCATCTTCCTGCCATGTGCGCTCCCCATCCGTGGTCTGAAGCGTCCTTTGTAATGGTTTGGCTGGCTATTGGTTTGCTGAAGGGCAAACCCCTGTTTGACTGGCTTGCTTGAGCCCACCACAGAAATTCCCTTTGAAGGCATGGGATGAGTGGTATCAAAGTTTCCAAGCTGTGACTGTGCTGAGTCCATAAACTCCTTGGGTACCATTGGAGTTTCCTCATACATAGCCATGCTTGAGGAATAAGAAGAATGCAAGAAGCCATGTAACCCAGGGCCTGCAGGATTTTCCTTGCAGTCAGCTGAGTTTGTCTTGACAGGTTTTTGAAGTAATCTGGTAGTTGGTTTTGTTTTTCTTCTGTAAGGAAAGCCATTTGGGTGGTGGTGTCTAGATCCGCACCCAGAAAAGTTATTCTTTGGGATGGTACAAGTCTTGACTTGTGAATGTTGACTGTATATCCCAAGGCCTGAAGAAGATAAATGGCATAATTCAAGTGTTTTACCAAAATTTGTTGGCTGTCCGCTTGTATAAGGCAGTCGTCCAGATACGGGTATATTTGCATCCCCTGAAGTCTGCAGTGTGCAATTACTGATGCCAGGCATTTCGTGAATACTCTGGGCGCAGTAGATAAGCCAAAGGGTAATGCTGAGAATTGATAATGCTCTGAACCTGCAAGAAATCTGAGGTTTCTTCTGCAGCTTTGTCTGATAGGGACATGCAGGTATGCCTCCTTGAGGTCCAGAGTTACCAGCCAAGACCCCTTGCCCAGCATGGGAAGGAGTTGCTGTAGAATCAGCATTTTGAATTTTGGCACAATGAAATAAGTATTTAGTGCGGACAAGTTGAGAATAGGCCTCCATTGCTTTTCTTTTCTTGGAACAAGGAAGAGTCTGGAATAAAATCCTTGGCCTTGTTCTGCGAGAGGAACCCTTTCTATTGCTTTAATTTTCATTAAGTTGGAGATTTGTGTCAAAGCCTCTGCCCATTGATTTGGTGGCAGGTCTGGCATGCCTTTTCTTTTCGGTAATGTGTGGAAATGGAACCTGTATCCTTTGTCTATTATTTGTAGTGTCCATTTGTCCCTTGTAATAATGTGCCAATTTTCTGAAAATAAGGAAAGCTTTCCGCCCAAAGGTGCTTCTAATTGAGCCCTGGTTGGCGGTGTCAAGGTAAAGTCATTGAGTCTGTCCCTGTGCAGCAGTTGTAGGCCCTGCACTACCTCTCTGGTTGGAATGCTGCCATTGACGCCCTCTGTAGGAGCCTCTAGCTTGCCCTTTACCTCTGGCACGCCTGTTCTTGCCTCTCTGAAATCTGTCTGTGTCTGGAAAGGACCAGTTCTTGGAAGGCCAATTTCTGCTGAATCTTGGTGGTTGGACCTGCATAAAATCTTTGACTGTTTGTACAGATTTTGCCTTTTCTTCAAATTTCTTTAAGACCTCCTGAGCAGTGGAGCCAAATAAATTTTGCTTTTCCAGTGGAGCATCCAGAAGCTTTGCTTTAACATGGTCTGGCAGAGATTGTTCCTTCAGCCAAGCATGCCTACGTATAACTGCACCTGTCATAGCTGACCTACATGAAGCTTCCAATGCATCATAACCACACTGCAAAAAATGGTTGCTAACCTGTTGAGAGTTATGTACCAGATCCTGAAGTGATTTGCGATCTAGGGGTTCAGGTGAAGACAGTTTTTTATGCAATTCATCTAACAAATATTCTTGGTACTGTATCATATGAAATTGACAGTTTAAAGCCCTCATAGCAAGGGTAGCAGAAGTATACACTTTTTTACCCCATCGCTCTAAAGCCCTGGACTCCCTTTCAGAGGGGAGTGGATTTTTTGTAGTGGCAGCTGTAACCCCTTTAGGGCCCTGGGAAATAGTTTCTGGATCAGCAGAGTGGGCCCTGTAAAGGAAAAGATGTGATTCCGGGACCCTGTAGTACCTATCAGGTTTGGCAGGAGCCGGAGGGAGAGTGTCAGGGGTTGTGCTAGATTCAGAGTACACATCATCAATGACATTCAAAACAGGGGGAATAGCCAAAGGTCTATGCTGAGGCAAATGCAAGAAGGTCCTTAATCTCTTCCTGGAATCAGAGAATTCCTGGCCCTGCCATTGGAAATGCTCCCTCATAGTGTGCAAAGTTTCCCCAAAAGACAGTTCTTCAGGAGGGGAGGCCGAAGGGATAGATTCCTCTGCATCTGAATCCTCATAGGCCGAAAAAGCCTCCTCCTGGTAGTCCAAGAGGGCAGAGCCAGCAGAGGCCTCATCTGAGGAGAGGGGATCAGAGGGCTCAACCCTGGGCCTTTTTGCTGTAGAAGGTTGAGAGCCCCTGTCCGGATGAGGCTGAGAGCCCCTAATTAATGAAATAAGGTCCTCTGCTAGACTAAGGATCTGAGAACCTGTAGTGGGTCCCTGAGGGATAACCCTGGGAGGCATAGATTTTGAGTGTTTAGCAGCTTTAGCCCTAGAGAATGCTTTAATAGACATGGATGCAGGAGGCCTGGCTGCACCATGTGCTGGTGTAGTTTTGTCTAAGGGAATGGTGTCGGAAGGTTCCTGGACACCAGACTCCAAAGGAGATTCAACAACCGAGACAGTTGTGGCCTCCGGGGCCGAGGTTGTCGGTTGTACGGTTTCGGTGGACGATAGTACCAAGGACTCTACTCTGTTTCAGCCGAAACCGAGACACTCGTGGTAGGCCTGGCCTTGGTTTCAGCCGAAACTGCGGACCGCGGGTGTCGGTCCTTGTCCTTGCATTTCTTCATTAGATGTGAAGTCGGAGTCTCCGATGACATTTTGTAAGCAAAACTAGCCCCAAAAAATTCCTCTGCAGACTCCGACCGACGTCTTAAAGTGCGTCGGTTGAAGGAAGCATAGGCGGAACAGGCCGAGACGTTGTGGTCTGGGCCTAGGCAAGGTTGGCAGTAAGAGTGGAAATCCTTATGAGGTATTTGTTTCCCACAAGTTAAGCAATTATTAATTTTATCTGACATCGGCTGAGGCAAGAGAGAGTCCCCAACGGGGTATTTAGCTTTTGAAGTCTTCGGTTTAGCTGAATTACAGGAGCTGGCCGACCGGCACTTGCGAACTGCTTCTGCTTCGGGCACCATGCGGCAAGAAAGACTGGGGAAGATGGCGTCGGCTGACGCTTTTATACCCCAAGCGCTCTGACGTCGGGGAAGGGGCGACATCAGCCGACGCCGGACCCAGACTTTGGAATCCGGCCGACTGAAGGGCTGCCTGAGGCAGGACAACCCATATGTGATGACTGCAGATGCATCCTTGAAGGACATCAGAAAAAAAGACTCTATCTTTTCTTAAAAAGTTCAACATCTAAAACCTGACTCTCTCAATAATCCTATGCAAAATTTAAGAAGGTTGTGCTATTGTTGCAGTTAATAAATCTCATTCGCCCTTTCCCATCCAAATAAAAATATATCAGTAAAGCAATGGTATGCTTTAACATGAGTATAATCAGGAAAGTACAGTTTTGTACCTACCATAAATGTAGATGTCCGAGAGGAACGCATCTGCAGTCTTAACAAATGGGTTGTCCTGTCGTCAGGCAGCCCTTCGGTCGGCCGGATTCCAAAGTCTGGGTCTGGCTTCGGCTGGTGTCGCACTCCACCCGACGTCATTGCGGCAGTTTTTTGGGTATAAAGGCATCAGCTGACGCCATTTTCCTCAGTGTTTCTTGCCCCAGATGCCAGGTGCCCTCTTGGATGGCTAAATTTGGATAAATGCCAAAGTTTCCAAATAGTAGAGAGCAAACACACAAAATAAACATGTATGTACATATATACAAACAAATACACCATAATAGATCCCCCCCAAGCTAGCTGAAGATTGGTAAATACCCTAGGAGTACCTCAGAGGGGAAGGAGGGTGGGTAATCCTGACTGCAGATGCATTCCTCTCGGACATCTACATTTATGGTAGGTACAAAACTGTACTATGTCCTTCAAGGATGCATCTGCAGTCTTAACAAATTGGTAGAATACCATAGCTAAACTAGGGGAGGAGGAAATGAGAATAGATTATGGTGTAGTTAGGATCCCTTGCAAAACAGCAGTGGCAAAACCAGCACGGGATCTAGAATATAAAGGTAGGTTGTAATGCTTGGCAAATGTATGCACGGAGGTCCAAGTAGCAGCCTCTATAATGTCCTTGGTAGCCACTCCTCGTAAGAAAGCTGTGGTAGTGGCTGTAGCCCTTGTGGAGTGAGGCCTGATATTCTCTGGAGTTTTCTTTCCATGGTAGGAGTAACAAAATCTAATGCAATTTCCTATCCATTTGGAGATTGTCTGTTTAGAAATTGGATTTCCTTCTTTTCCTGTTGCATATGCTACCAGAAGCTGGTCAGTTTTTCTATTGTTTTTTTGTCCTGTCCAGATAGTAGCGTAATTGTCTGTGCACATCCAAGGTATGTAAGAGCTTTTCTCCCCTGTTCTGTGGATTGGGGAAGAATGTAGGAAGGTGGATAGCCTGATTTAAAGAGACTCTGGATACCACCTTAGGCATAAATGTAGGATTTGTTCTCATGGACACTCTATCTTGATGAAAGATCAGGAAGGGTTGTACTGCCATTAATGTCTGTAGTTCAGAGACCCTTCTTGCTGAAGTTATTGCCAGCAGGAAAGCAGTCTTCCAGGATAAGTATTGCAATTCTGCTGTAGCTGCTGGTTCGAAAGGAGGTAGAGTCAGTTTTTCCAGCACAAAGTTCAAGTCCCATGCTGGCAAGGGAGGTTTCCTGGGAGGTTTTACATTTTTAATTCCCCTCAGAAACTGTCTGAGCAGAGGATGTGAGAAAACAGGAGGATTCAAGCTGTATTCTGCTGAAATAGCTGATGCATGTATTTTGATGGAGGAATAGGACAGGCCTGCATGGAAGAGCTCCGCCAAGTACTCCAGGATGTTGGCTATGTTCACCAGTGTCACATCTTGCTCCTTTGCAGTACTCCAGATGAGATATATTTTCCATTTTGCTGCATAATTCTTTCTTGTTGAAGGTCTACGAGCCTCCAGGAAAATGTCTTTAACTCTTTGGGATAAATTTGGGTTATTTGCTGTTATGTAATGTTCCAGGCAGTCAACTGCAGAGTTTTTAGGTTTGGATGCAGAATGTTGTAGTTGTTCTGTGTCAGCAGTAATGGGATCAGGGGCAGTGCCCATATTTGTTCCCGGGACATGCTCCTCAGCAGTGGATACCAATGTTGCCTTGGCCAATTTGGGGCTATCAGAATGATCCTCGGACGTTCCTCTTTGATCTTGAGAAGCACCTTGTGCATCAAAGGAAGTGGTAGGAATGCGTATGCTGTCAGGCTTTTCCAACTGAAGGATAGGGAGTCCACCTTCCAAGCAAGTGGGTGGTAAGTCCTTGTGCAGAATCTCTTCAACTGGTGATTGAGTGGGGATGCAAACAAGTCTATTTGTGGTAATCCCCATTCTCTTGTGATGGTTTTGAAAATGTCCGGATTCGTGGGCATCTGTTGTAGTTCTGCTTAATATGTCTGCTAGAATGTTTTCCTTCCCTGGTACATAAATTGCCTGTAACTGAATGCTGTAGCTCAGAGCCACATCCCATAGGTTCAGTGCCAGCCGGCATAGAGGGTATGAGTGTGTGCCTCCCTGTTTGTTGATGTACCACATAACTGTGGTGTTGTCTGTCCTTATCATCAACTGGCCTTCTTGGAGAAGAGGTCTGAATGCCTGGATTGCCAATTTTACTGCCATCATTTCTTTTAGATTTATGTGCAGATGCAGCTGGTCTTGAGACCATAGGCCTTGAATGCACTTGCCCATCATGTGTGCCCCCCAGCTGAGGTCTGAGGCATCTGTCGTGATGGTTTGTCTTGGTTGACTTTTGCAGAAGGGCAGTCCTGTGTTTGCTTGACAGGCCTGAGCCCACCATAAAAACTCTTGCTTCAGGCATGGGATCATTGGAATTTTGGTTTCTAGGCTGTGCTTGTGCTGAGACCACAAATTCTTTAGGTACCACTGTAGCTTTCTCATATGAAGCCTGGCATGAGGGACCAGTATTATGCAGGATGCCATGAAGCCCAGAGCTTGTAGCACTTTCCTTGCAGTTAGATGGCTCTGCTTTGTTAATGTCAAGAAGTAGAGGAAGTTGCTCTTTCTTTTCTGCAGTTAGAGATGCCATTTGTTTTGATGTGTCCAGTTCTGCACCCAGAAAGGTTATTCTTTGGGATGGAATCAGCCTTGACTTTTTTGTATTGACTGTATATCCCAGGGCTTGTAGCAGGTAGATGACTCTTTGTAAGTCTTCTGTTAGTTTGTTTTTGTTGTCCGCTTGTATCAGGCAGTCGTCCAGGTAGGGATAGATTTGAATTCCCTGAAGTCTGCAGTGAGTGATTACTGATGCCAGGCATTTCGTGAACACTCTGGGCGCAGTAGATAAGCCAAAGGGCAATGCTGAGAATTGATAATGCTCTGATCCTGCAAGAAATCTGAGGTA
Source organism: Protopterus annectens (assembly GCF_019279795.1). Classification (NCBI taxonomy): domain Eukaryota; kingdom Metazoa; phylum Chordata; order Ceratodontiformes; family Protopteridae; genus Protopterus; species Protopterus annectens. The sequence continues at coordinate 642,124,226 of NC_056746.1, read as the reverse complement.
TCTTCTGCAAATTGGTCTTATGGGGACGTGCAGGTATGCCTCCTTGAGATCTAGAGTTACCAGCCAAGACTCCTTGCCCAGCATGGGAAGAAGCTGCTGTAGAGTCAGCATTTTGAATTTTGGAACAATGAGGAATGTGTTTAAAGCGGACAGGTCTAGAATAGGCCTCCATTTGTTTTCTTTTCTTGGTACCAGGAAGAGCCTGGAGTAAAATCCCTTCCCTTGCTCCAAAAATGGTACCTTTTCCACAGCTCGCATTCTTAATAATTGAGATATTTGTTTTAGAGCTTCTGTCCTTTGTGAAGGTGGTAGGTTTGGCATTCCTCTCTTTCTTGGTAGTGTATGGAAATGGAACCTGTAACCTTTGTCTATAGTCTGCAAAATCCATTTTTCTCTTGTAATGCAGTGCCAGTTTCTTGAAAATAATGTCAGTTTTCCGCCTAAGTGCTTCTAGCTGTTCCCTGGTAGGCGGTGCCACCACCAAGTCACTGTGATTGAGTTGTTGTAGTGGTGGTGGCTGTATCCGTGCCTCGTTGGTTGTTACCCTGCCACTGGCGACCCTGTAGGCACCCCTGGATTAGTTTCTGCCTCTAGCGCCTATTCCTGCCTCTTTGTGCCTTAGAGGAGTCTGGAAAGGACCAATTCTTGGAGGGCCAATTCCTACTAAACCTTGGAGGTTGAACTTGTAAGAAATCTTTTACTGTTTGCACAGATTTTGCTTTCTCTTCCATCTTTTTTAGTACCTGCTGTGCGGGGGCACCAAATAAATTGACCTTGTCCATAGGTGCATCCAAAAGCTTAGATTTGACATGGTCTGGTAAAGCCTGTTCTTTCAACCATGCATGCCTTCTGATAACTGTGCCAGTCATGGCTGATCTAAAGGAAGCCTCCAGTGCATCATAGCCACATTTCAAAGAATGGTTACTAACCTGCTGTATGTTATGTAACATTTCTTGAACATACTTTTTATCTAAAGATTCTTCAGAGGACAGCTTTTTAGTCAACTGGTCAAGCATAAACTCTTGATATTGAATCATATGGAATTGGCAGTTCAATGCTCTAGCTGACAAAGTAGCAGAGGTGTAAAATTTTTTACCCCATCTCTCTAAGGACCTGGATTCCCTTTCAGAGGGGAGGGGTTTTTTTAGAAGAAGTAGCTGCTACAGATTTAGGGCCCTGGGAGATAGTCTCTGGATCTGCAAAAGGGGCCTTATATAAGTGGTGATGAGTGTCCGGGACCCTGTAGTACCTATCGGGCTTAGCAGGAGCCGGAGGTAAAGTATCAGGAGCAGTGCAAGCATCATTAAATGCATCATCAACAACAGGTAGAACTGGAGGTATAGCTAAAGGCCTATGCTGTGGCAAGTGTAGAAAGGTCCTAAGCCTTTTTCTAGAGTCTGAGAAATCTTGGCCCTGCCACTGAAATTGTTCCCTCATAGCATGCAAGGTTTCCCCAAAGGAAAATTCCTCAGGAGGAGAGGCTGAAGGAATGGACTCCTCAGCATCAGAGTCTTCGAAAGGAGAATAAGAAGCCTCAGGGAGATCTGTATGATCTGAGTCATCAGAAGAATCATCCGTGGCTACTGGCTCCGGGGGCTCTGCTCTAGGTCTCTTTTCTGGACAAGGAAGAGAGGCCCTGTCTGGATGAGGCTGGGCTCCACGAATTAAAGAGATGAGATCCTCAGCCAAAGAAAGCATATGGGAGCTGGTGCTGGGCCTGTGAGAGGGAGGCTTGGCAGGCACAGATTTTGATGCTTTGGCTGCTTTAGCCCTGGCAAAGGCCTTAATAGACATAGCTGGAGGAGGCCTAGCAGCTCCACGTGCAGGAGAAGAAATATCTAGGGGAATGGTGTCTGATAAATCCTGTGAAATCGCAACAGAAGGTTGGATCTCAGAAGCCGTATCTACCAGGATAGAAGGGGCCTCGGTAGAAGGCAAGTTATCGGCTGAAGAAAGAACCGCTTGCTCGGTTTCGGCGAAACCGAGACACTCGTGGTTTGCTTAACGCGGTTTCGCCGAAACCGCGGACCGCGAGTGTCGGTCCTTTTCTTTGCGTTTTTGGTTATTTGCGTGGTCGGAGGATCCGGCGGCATAATGTAGGCAAAATCGGAGCGAAAATCTGTTCAGCAAAGTCCGACGGCGTCTAAGCGTCCGTCTGTTAAAAGAAGCACAGGCTAGGCAAGCTGCTACGTCGTGGTCTGGGCCTAAACAATGTATGCAGTAGAGTGGAAATCTTTATGAGGTATTTGTTTCCCACAAGATAAACAGTTATTAACTTTCTCTGACATCGGCTGAGGCAAGAAAGAGTCCCCAACGGGGTACTTAGCTTTAGAAGTCTTGAGTAGTTCGGTAGTAGTAATCTCTGGATCTGACCGACCGGCACTTGCGAACAGCTTCTGCTTCGGGCGCCACGTGGCAAGAAAGACTTGGGAAAATGGCGTCGGCTGATGCCTTTATCCCCGAAAAACTGCCGCAATGACGTCGGGTGGAGTGCGACACCAGCCAAAGCCAGACCCAGACTTTGGAATCCGGCCGACCGAAGGGCTGCCTGACGACAGGACAACCTATTTGTTAAGACTGCAGATGCATCCTTGAAGGACATCTTTAACCATTTCCAATATGCCATAACTAAACTAGAGTAATTGGGTGCCATCCTGGCATCCATATCAACTCCTTTCTTTTTGTTTATAAAATTCTTTTAAACATAAAAAATGTATAAAACGTGTTCCATGCTCGCAACAATAAATTTAAATCTGATGTTGTCCAATTTATTCTTCACCACTGGGTCCTTGGATCTTAACTGGCCATTCTAAAAGATTGATGCCACAAGTCTCAAGCTCCTCCCACTCCCATAATGCCTTGCATCTCTTCTAACCCCTCACATTTCATTTACCCCCTTCCTGGCTGGTCATGACTGTACTGGTCTTGAGCTACCTTTCAGATAAGTGTTAAACTTCAGTGGTTTGCTATCCTTTGTCTTCCACTTCATCATAGAGTTTACTAAAACTTTTATCTTACCTACCCTCCCATTCTCCTCAAGTTATCATTGGCATTAGGTTTCTGATTTTTGCCTCTCCATGCCATTTTCCCTTGATAACTTTTTCTCTGTCTTCTCTATACAAAGAAAAAAAAAAAAATAAAAAGAAAAACCCTTTCCCTGATTTATTAGATATTGTTTTTTGTGGTGTGTGTATGTGCACACATGTGGTGTGTTGTACTATGGTGGACAAACCCACCAAATTTAAACAATGCGTCTATTGCGGGCACAAAATCCCATATTCAGACTCGCATGACAAATGCCTATATGGCTCAAGTCCTACTCACTTGGAGCAAAACTGAAGTTTGTAAGGCCTTCAATCCCTGTGTTTTAGTGGATCACTGCAATGTTAACCTTGAATGGGCTTTTGCCCTTATCTGGTCAAGGATCAACCAAACCCAGAAGAAACTGGCCCTTCCAGCCTCTTCTAGGGATTCTACTCCAGTTACTGAGATAAAGCAAAAATTGTCGATCCCACTACCATCGGATCTGAGGACGATCAGGTCTCCTTTGGATCAGAGGAGTTCTTTGAAGCCGCCATTATTTTTGCCAGATCTGACGCCTTCACAGATCCAACCAACTTCAGATCCAATAAAAAGTAGTAATGTCTTACCATAACATTCCATCTGTGTTGTCTATCTTTACTAATCCTCAACTGTGGTTCAGTTCCACGCCTCAGAACAAACTCTGCTGTTTATTTCAACTTGTGGCTTCCAAAACTCTTGAGAGCTAGAGTCTACCCATAATGCTCCTCTGTAAATTACCTCAGATTGAGTTTGCCCATAATAAGAGACAGAGACCAAAGCCATAAATAAGAGACAAATCTGATTCCAAATTATGAAGACAGTCTTTTGGAATATTCGGTCCACTAAGAGTCTTAGGTAGGGGGATGGAGCAGCAGGGGATGTCAAGGATTAGTGAAGATCGACAACACAGATGGAACGTTATGGTAAAACATAACTTCTTTATCTGATGATGCCAATCTTCACGTAGTCCTTGACTACTTGGGACAAAGTACATAGCTACCTGAATCTTGGGAACTCTCATGGAAGAATACTGTGGGACAAAGAACCTAGCTACCTGAATCTTGGGAAGTCTCATGGAAAAATATTCTAGAGCACCATTGAACTGAATGATGCACGTCCCCTAGAGACCTGGTCCAATTTGTAATGAGTAATAAAAGTATGAGAAGATGCCCATGTAGCTGCTGCACAAAATGTCCTCTAAAGAAATACTGGCCTGAAAAACTGCAGAAGCAGCTACAGCTCTCGTTGAATGAGCTTTCACAGGACGTAGCGGTTGAAGTCTCTGAATGATAAAAAAAAAAAAAAAGGCAATACACTCCCCTAAGCAATTTAGATAAAGTAACCTTAGAGATTGGGTTACCTAGATAAAGTGATGAAAAAGCAACAATTGGCCTGATTTCCTGAAATCTTTTGTTCTGTGAAGGTAAAAATGTAATTGTCTGTGGACATCTAGTAAGTGCAGATAGCCCTCTCCCTTATTGGAGAAATTAGGGAAAAAGACTGGCAGGTGTAAAGTTTGATTGATATTAGATTGTGAAACAATCTTCGGCAAAAAAGGAAGGATTAATCCTGAATGAAACCCTGTCCTTATGAAATATTAAATAGGGGGGCTTGCAGGACAAAGCTTAAATTTCTGATAACCTTCTGGTTGATGTGATGGCTATTAGCCCAGTTTTTCAGGTTAAAAATTTAAATTCACAAGTGGCCGATGGTTCAAAAGGGGAGAAGGTGAGACACTGTAGGACCAAGGGTAAATTGCATGGAGTACAGGGTTCCTTAAAGGGTGGCCTTAGAATACGGGTTCCTTTCAAAAAGGCCTTACACAGTTTGTGACACCAGAGAAGACCCATCAAAACAAATATAAAAACTGGATATCGCACCTAAATGTACTTTAATGGCAGAAGCACCAGACTGATAAAGATATGTCAGAAATTTTAAAACTATCCACAGAAGCTGCACAAGAGTCAATATTAATGTCAAGAGCCAATCTGGCAAATTTTCCCTTATACGATATGATGTTATATTATAGACCCGTGAGCTTGAGATGCTGGAGATTCAGATGAACCATTCCTTCTGGGTGAGATAGCTGGGTCTGGAGCTGGGTCCAGAATCCAAGGTTTCCGAAGTACATGAGGCCAAATGAAAGGAAACTATACCCGTAGAGTCCAGAATGGGGCAATGAGGATTATTGTGCTCTTTGACCTCTTGGCTTTCTTTAGAAACTGACTTATCAGAGGAAAGACATACAGAAGACCGGGGGGCAATTGTGGAGAAGAGCGTCTTTTGTTGACTTCCCCCGAGGAGGGATTAGGGCAAAGTAACTGCTGCACTTGTTGTTCAGGGGGACACAAACATGTCACAGCATGGCTGGCCCCAGTGCCAGAAAATCTTTTCCACTACTGTCGGATAGACAGAGCACTCATGAGACATCAGGATAGTTCTGCTCAGCTCGTTTGCCATCATGTTGGGGCTCCCAAGAATGTGCGCTGCTGTTAAAAGGGGTTAGAAGAAATCACCCATTGCCAGACTACGAGGGCTTCTCAACAAAGCTGATAAGATTTGGTTCCCTCTGTTTTGTTGATATACTAGACTACAGATATGTCTGTCTGAATTTCCACTTTTCCCAAGGGGAGGGCATCTTGAAATGCTTGCAATGCTAAGTGCACCATCCTCATCTCCAGAACACTGATGTGCAAACTGGCCTCCATTTAGGACCAAGTATAATGCCCCCCCAATCTGGGAAGCATCCATGGTGACTATGGCTTGGAATGAACAGCTAGAAAGGATCTTGTTGGAAAGGAGCTACCAAGACGGTTCTCGTTTGCAACAATTAGTGATAAAGATGTGATGGGACATAGGCTGATTCAGTAATGACCATTAGGAGGCTAAAAGCCATTGAAGAATCTGCATGTGATATCTGGCTAGGGAAAATAAGGTAACAGAGGCTGCCATCAACCCTAGCGCTTGCAGAATGAGCTTTGCTGGAACACTTCTGCTCTGAATAATGTGGTTTACTTGTAATCTGAGTTTCTGGAATCTTTCTAATGGTCGCAATGCTCTTCCAGTTACCATGTTTAACAGGGCTTCAATAAATTCCAGCTCTTGAGTGGTTCCAAATGGGACTTTGTACTGTGATGCCTAAGGTAGTCCAAAGATGAAGGGTGAAACCTCTTGCTCTTGTGAGTTGACACCTGGTGGTAGCAGTAAGTCGTCAAGATATGGAAAAACTCAAAACCCTAGCAACCTGAGATGAGCTGCTACCACTGCCATGCATTTGGTAAACACTTTGGGGGCTACACTATAGGGGCTGTGGTAAGACCAAAGGGCAGTGCTCTGAACTGACAGTGACTGGCTCCCAGCCAGATGCACAGGAATCTTCTGGAACATTTGTCCATTTTATGTCATAATACACATACTGAAGATCTACTGAGCACATCAAATTGCCTTTTTCCAGGAAAAGAAGTACTGTCTGTACAGAGACCATCTGGAACTTGGTTTGTTGAACTGGCTGAGATCCAAGATGTGGGTCTCCAGTACCCTGTCTTTCATGGCACTTAAAAGAATCTGGAGTAAAAGCGGGCTCCCTTTTGATCTGGGGGACTTCCTGGATGACTCTCGTCAGGCAGGTTTTGAATTTCTATGACTGCCGCTTCTCTGTGACTGGGTCGAACATCAGTGATTCTTTTCTGTATTTTTGGGTTGGTTGTAAGGGGAATGACGTAACCTCTGGAAATGATCCCTTGCACCCATTTGTCCGTAATCATTTGTAGCCAGGCAAATTAGTATAGGGATAATCGTCCCCAGACTGCCTCCAGAGGAAGGCAATTGGGACTCAGTTTATGAGCACTGGTAGGACTTACCAAAGAAAATCTCTGGATCCCTGCTTTTGCGGGCCACTTCTCTCTCTAGAATGGCATATTCCATTGTTACCTCCCCCTCTGCCCAGCAGGTCCTTGCCGCACGAGTCCTGGAAAGGCCCTTGGGGCTTTTTGAACCATAGCCTCCTACATTCTCTGGCTCCTAGAGTAGAGCCGTTGAGGAGTGGAGAAGTGTACGACCACAGTGGAAAGTCTTCCCATCTTTCTCACATTTGGCTGTTATGTCTTTCACTTTGGGTCCAAACAAGGATGATCCATCAAATGGAGTGTTGATGAACGAAGACTTAAATGGCTCCACAAAGTCACAACTGCATCCAGGCATGTCCCCTACTGGCTACACCTGAACACGCTGCTCTTGTCGTCCCTTCAGCTGCGTAATAAGCTTCATGGACGAGGTGGCGAGCTGAGAGGTAACTTTGTCTCAAACCCCTTCAGCTACTGCTCCTGCGAGATTATCTGAAAGCTTTTTAATTAGATCTCCCTACAACCTGGTGAAGTGTGCCATGTAATTCAAAGACTTGAGAGTGAAGGTTGATGAAGCATAAACGTGCTTCCCACATCAATCCACAGTCCTACATTCCTTGTTAGGAAGATGGATAGTAGGACTCTCTTCTGCAAGTTCCTTTTTTGTGGCTGGCGCTATCACCATGGCGTCAACTGGGATACCCCTGGCCCAATGTTGTTCATCTCTAGGGGCAAATAGAATTCTGTCATATCTCTTGGAGATCGGTTCAATGGAGTCCAGAATCTTCCAGGCCTGCTGAGAGATAAGTTTAATAAGCTCACCAGTGAGTGCACCAAAAGTCTCCAGGTAAACGGACTCCTCTGAGGAAGGCTGAAGGGAGGTCCAGCCACTCCTCTGTTTCAGGATTTCTAGGATGTCCCCAAAGGAATCATCATCAGGGGGTGAGTTTGGGGAACCTTCCCCTTCATCAAAACAGTTGTCCTCCATGAAAGACTCTTCAAGGGAGTCTAAGTGCTTCCTCTTGCACTTTTTCTTCACAGGTACATCCTCGGTGGGATGGTCTGGGGGAAGTGTCCAAGGAGGAAACTACCAAGGTGGGTCATTCCTGAAGCATTTGTGGCCCCTGTCCAAGGGATAAGACTGGAGGATGCTCCAGTTGAGGGGAAAGGGATGATACTTGGCCCGACAGGAGTGGCAAGCACTGTGTTGTCCACTATGACAAAGCCTTCTCCAGGACTCAAAAGGCTGGCCCCCCATAGAGGGATGGGAGCCCAGAACCAAAAAAAGACTCCTCCTGTACTGTGGTCCCAACCCACACAGAGGAAGCCACCTCCGAAGCAGAAGCTTAGGTTGAGCTTAAGAATGTTGACACACCGAGGGGCATGACGGTTCTGAAAGAATTGATGCCAAACCCTGCCCCTCGAAACCAGCAAATAAGCCTTGACCCCGGGGAGGTCTCCAATTCCGACAAACTGGATGAGCTCAAGGTGATCCTCTGTTTTGGAGAAGAAACTCTAGCCAGTACCGAGACAGTTGGAGCCAGGTAGGTCGGTGCCAGGGGCTCCAAAGGCTCAGTAGGAGTTGGAGGAGGAATCTGCGTCAGTGTCGGAAGACCAGTCCCGGTGCCAAGTTGGCTTGGAACCGAAGGTGGATGCAATCCCCCTCGCTATCAGAAGCTGATCCACCAGTTTCAATGTCCAATTATGAAAGACTCGGTGGATCGAATGGACAAAACAGATGGCGACCTGGGAGGTCTCGGTTCCAAGAATGGACTGGGCGACCCATCAGCAAAAGGATCTACTGAGGACAAATATGTGGTCCTTCATAAGGTTACAATAGTAGACTGCTTCAGAACCGATAAAACCACTGGTACTGAAGCTCCAGATGTCTGTTCCGAAGATTTTGTTGAGGTGGGATCATCCTTGGCTATCGGTGCCAAAGAAGCTGACAGAAGGAAAAGTACAGTTTTGTACCTACCATAAATGTAGATGTTAGAGTGGTCACACTGCTGCAGTCATCACACTTGGGTTATCCTGCTGTCAGGCGCTTCCGTAGTCGGCCGGTATACCAAAGTCTTGGTCCGGCGTCAGTTGTCATCACCTCTATCCTGACGTCAGAGTGCCAGGGGTATAAAGGAGACAACCAACGCCATTTTCTTCAGTTTTTCTTGCCCCAGATGTCAGGTGCCCCCAAATAGGAAGGCAATATAAAAACCTATGAAAGAACATACAAAAGTAGGGAACAGCAGCAGTAGCTGCCAGCAAATACACCATATAGGAATGCATCACTTTGGATATTTGAAGAGACATTTATAATAGAGGACCACCACAACTGTAGCTGCCAACCAGTAGAACAAGGGAATATAGGAAGAAGATGGGATGGAGGAAGGGTAACCTGGACTGCAGCAGTGTGAACACTCAAACATCTACATTTATGGTAGGTACAAAACTGTACTATGTTCATCGTGTTACACTGTTGCAGTCATCACACTTGGGTAGAATCCCAAAGCTAAGGTAGGGTGGATGGCACTAAACAGGATTAGGAGAGGCAAGGATGCCCTGCAGCACTGCAGTGGCAAAACCAGCCCTGGACTTTGAATACAGAGGGAGGTGATAATGCTTGGTGAGGGTGTGCACTGAACTCCAGGTAGCAGCCTCCAAAATATCCTTGGTTGGGACCCCTCTGAGGAAGGCTGCTGAGGTTGCTGTGGCCCTGGTGGAATGGGGCCTGATGATGTCAGGCACCGGTTTTCCATGGTGTGTGTAGTAGAATCGGATGCAATGTCCTATCCATTTTGAAATGGTCTGTTTAGAAATTGCTTTTCCTAGTGATCTTGTAGTATAAGAAACAAATAGTTGGTCTGATTTTCTGTAGGACTTGGTTTTATCCAAATAAAACCGTAATTGTCTGTGAACGTCTAAAGAGTGTAGTAACTTTTTCCCTTTGTTCTAGGGTTTGGGGTAAAAGGTGGGTAAGTGGATAGTCTGGTTCAAGGCCACACTGGAAATTACCTTTGGCATGAAAGAAGGATTAGTACGTATTGAAACTCTGTCTTGGTGGAAAATAATGAAGGGTTCCACTGCCATTAGGGCCTGTAGCTCTGAAACCCTTCGAGCAGAGGTAATAGCCAGCAACAGTGCTGTTTTCCAAGACAAGAATTGTAGATCAACTATAAAGGCTGGTTTGAAGGGAGGGAGAGTGAGCTTTTCTAACACAAAATTGAGGTCACAAGTAGCGGTGGGAGGTCTACGGGGTGGTCTTAAATTCTTTGCTCCTCTGAGGTCATGTCTAAGCAGAGGATGTGAGAAAATGGGTGGATCTAAATCATAATGAGCTGAAATAGCTGAAGCGTGGATTTTGATAGAAGAAAAGGAGAGCCCTTTGTGCAGTAGTTCAGTTAAGTACTGCAGAATCTGTGGGATATCTGGAATGAAAGGATTTTGGCCTTTGGCTTAGTTCCAGGCACAGAATCTTTTCCATTTGTCCGAGTATGTTTTTCTGGTGCAGGGTCTCCTGGCCTCCAAGATGACATCCATAACCTCCTTAGAGAGAAAGGCTGCCTGATTACTCAAGTTATCCACCATGCAGCCAGGTTTAGAGTCTTGAGATGACTGTGAAGCATCTGGTTGTGGTATTGAACCAGTAGGTGAGGTAACTGAGGTAGAATCCATGGAGGGCTCTCTGTGTCATGTTCCTTAATATGGGATACCAGTGCTGTCGTGGCCAGTCTGGTGCAATGAGGATCATTTTTGGCCTGTCTCGCTTGGCCTTCAGAAGTACCTTTGCCAGAAGAGGCAGTGGAGGGAAGGCATATACTGTTAATGTTTTCCAACTGAAAGCTAGGGCGCCCACTTTCCAAGCTTGTGGGTGATAGGTCCTTGTGCAGAATTTCTGCAGCTGGTAGTTTTGGGGGGATGCAAAAAGGTCTATATCCGGACACTCCCATTGTTGAGTTATCATCATGAACACTTTTGGGTCTAGTTTCCATTTGTGAGGGTCCATGATTCTTCTGCTTAGCTCGTCTGCCAATGTATTTTTCCTTCCTGGCAGGAAGCGTGGTTGTAGTTGTAGTTCAGTGCAGTGTTCCACAAGTTCATTGCTTGCCTGCAGAGGGGAGTGAGTGCCCCCTTGCTTATGTACCACATTACTGTGGTGTTGTCCGTCTGAATCAGAAGTTGTCAAGGATGTAACAGGTCCTTGAATGCTGTCAGGGCATTTTATACTGCTACCATCTCTTTTTGATTGATGTGAAGGTGCCTTTGTGCTGCATTCCATTTGCCCTGTATACACTGTCCTGCCATGTGTGCTCCCCAGGCGTAATTTGAAGAGTCTGTTGTTATTGTCTGACTTGCTGTGGGGGCATGGTGAAGGGCTGACCCTTGTTGAGGTGACATGCCTGAGCCCACCATAGGAATTCCTTTTGAAGGCAGGGAATGAGAGTGATTACAGTTTCCAAACTGTGGCTGTATTGAGTCCATACACTTTTCAGGTACCATTGTAGTTTTCTCATATGCGGTTTGGTACATGGAATCAGTAGTATGCAGGATGCCATGAACCCTAAGGCCTGCAGGATTTTCCTTGCAGGGACTTGGGTTAAAGTTGCCATCATTTTGAAATAAACAGTCAGTTGTCTTTGCTTGTCTGGTGTGAGAAGCCATCTAGGCCATTGTATTTAAGCTGGCACCCAGGAATACTATCTCTTGTGAGGGCACTAGTTTTGATTTCTTTTCATTTACTGTGTACCCTAGGCAACTTAGTAGTTTTCTTACAAACACCAGATGCTTTAACAGAATATCCTTGTCTTCTGCCTGTATGAGACAATTGTCCAGGTATGGGTATATTTGAATTCTTCTTTGTCTGCAGTATGCAATTACTGGTGCCAGGCATTTTGTGAGTACTCTGGGCGCAGTAGATAAGCCAAAGGGCAGTGCAGAGAATTGATAATGCGCTGTTCCTGCTAAAAATCTGAGGTATCTTCTGCAATTTTGTCTGATTGGGATATGCAGGTATGCCTCTGAGATGCAGCGTTACCAGCCAAGACTTCTTGCCCAGCATGGGAAGAAGCTGCTGAAGTGTGAGCATCTTGAATTTGGGTACCTCCAGTAATGTATTTAGAATTGATAGATCTAGAATGGGTCTCCAAGCTTTGTCCTTTCTTGGAACCAGAAAAAGTCTCTAGTAGAATCCTTGTCCTTGCTCTTGTGTGGGTACCTTCTGAATGGCTCTCATGGCCAAGAGAGTTGCAATTCGTCTTTGAGCCTCTGCCCTTTGATTCAGTGGCAAAATTGGCATTCCTCTTTTCCTTGGTAATGTATGAAAAGTGGAATCTGTAACCTTGAGATACAATTTTTAGAACCCATTTGTCTCGTTATGATGGGTCAACTGCTTGAAAAGGGGCTGCCAGGGAGATTGAGCTTGACAGGCTGAGTGGAAAGTCATAATGATTGTCTTCTAAAAGTTTGAGATCTATCTGATCCTCCTTTGTGGGCTGTAACAGGCCATTGTGGGGTCTTGTAAGAGCCTTGTGGCTGACCCCTGCCCCTTGGTCGCCTGTATTTGCCCCTCTGTGGTCTGTCTGAAGCAGGAAAGGACCAGTTCTTAAGTTGGCCAGTTTCTGCTGAAACGAGGTGGTTGTACTTGTAAAAAAATCTTTAACTGCCTGCATAGATTTTGCCTTCTCCACCATTTTCTTTAAGACTTCCTCTGCTTTAACACCAAATAAAACATCCTTCTGTAAAGGTGCGTCCAATAGCTTTGCTTTAACATGTTCAGGTAAAGTTTGCTCTTTTAACAAGCATGTCTACGTATGACAGACCCTGTAACTGCTGCTCTACAAGAAGCTTCCGATGAATTAAATCCGCATTGCAGAGTATGCTTACCCACTTGTTCTGCTGCATGCACTAAATCTTGCAATTCTTTAAAATCAGGTTGTTCTGAATGAATGAGCATCTTCTGTTTTAACTGAGACATCAAGTATTGCTGGTATTTCAGCATGTGAAACTGACAGTTCAGAGCCCTCATAGCTAAAGTGGCAGAAGTATACACCTTTTTACCCCATCTGTCTAGTGCTCTTGAATCTTTTTCAGAAGGAATAGGTTTTTTAGCAATAGAGGCCTTAACTCCCTTGGGACCTTGGGAAATGGTTTCTGGGTCAGCAACAGGGCTTTTATATAAAAATGTATGCGAGTCAGGGACTCTGTAGTATCTATCTGGTTTGGCTGGTGCAAGGGGTAAGGAATCTGGGTTGAAGCTAGATTCCAAATAAACATAATCCAGAATGTCCAAAACAGGTGGAATAGCAAGGGGTCTGTGCTGAGGTAGCAGGAGGAACTCTCGGAGCCTTTTCTTTGAGTCTGAGAAATCTTGCCCCTACCAATGAAAATGCTCCCTCATGGTGTGTAATGTTTCCCCAAAGGAGTAGTCCTCAGGAGGAGACGCTGAGGGTATGGACTCTTCAGCATCAGAGTCTTCGTAAGGAGGGAAGGGGTAATCCTGATCCTCAGAGGAAGCTGAAGAAATGGAGGCCTGATCAGAGGAAGCAGCCTCCTCCTCCCTCCTGCCTAGGCCTTTTGTCTGGTGGGGGATGGGAACCACTGATAAGAGTGATTAAGTCTTCAGCCATTTTAAGCATCTGCTTCTTAGGCATAGGCCCCTGTACTGGGGACTGGTGTGCAGGTTTTTTGACTTTAAAAAGGAGTTTTTAACTTGGCATAGGATTTAATGGTAAGAGTAGTCAGTCTGAATACACCTTCAGCGACTGTGGGCCTGTCTACAATGTCTGATTCCTCCTCAGGATTGTATTCAGCAGGGCCTGAAGGAAAAGGCTCCTGAGGCCCAGCAATCTCCGTCTGGGAGACCGACAGGGGCTCCATATCAGCGGTCATCAGGGGCTGCGTAGGTGCCTCACTGAAGACCGGAGAACTGGCGACCGGCCTAACTGAGGCCTCGGTGTCCGGTTTAGACTTCGGTTGCCTGTCCTTATCTTTGCGTTTTTTACGAACTCCGGTCTTCAGAATATCCGACGGCATGCTGTAATTAAATTTTCTACCGAAAAAATGCCGGGCGAATTCCAACCGACGTTTAATTGTTTGTTTGTTAAACATAGCACAAAACCGACCACCTGTGACGTCGTGATCTGGGCCTAGGCAAGGTATACAAAATGAATGAAAATCCTTATGAGGTATTTGCTTCCCACAAGAAATACAACTATTAACTTTTTCTGACATCGGTCTGAGACAAGAAAAGATTCACCAACGGGGTACTTTGCTTTAGAAGACTTCGGTGTGAAATTCGACTGGATATATCAGGAGTTTGCCGACCAGTACTAGCGAATTGCTTCTGCTTCGGGCACCGCGCGGCAAGAAAGACTGAAGAAAATGGCATTGGTTGTCTCCTTTATACCCCTGGCGCTCTGACATCAGGATAGAGGCGACGACAACCGACGCCGGACCAAGACTTTGGTATACCGGCCAACTACGGAACCGCCTGACTGCAGGATAACCCAAGTGTGACGACTGCAGCAGTGTAACACGATGAACATCAGAAAGAAAGAAAAGGGAAGAAAAATTACCAGCAATGGCAAATTAAGAGAATATCATAATGGAAAGAAGAAAGTACCAACAATGGTATGAAAAAGGGCTACCTAAAGGTAGAAAAGAAGAGAAAGTAAAGGCACTCACACGCATGCTTAAAGCTAGATACAGGAGCAGGTAGAAAAAGAGAGAAAGAAGTATGGATAAGTTTATAGAAAAAAGTGAGAAATATGGAAAAACACTTACTGAAATACAGCCAAAGCTTGAGAGAGAGAGGTCAGACACGTCTGACAACAAAACGGCAAATGATATCAGAGGTAATTTAGCCTGGCTTGAGAGTTTTGCAAGGCGCAAGCTGAAATAAATGGCGGAGTCTGTTCTGATGCTCAGAACAGAGCCCACAATCAAGGATTACATGAAGACTGACATCAGATCTACAGTTACTAGAGTGCCCTTGGATCCTCAGAGGTAGTTTTGATTTGGAGCTCACCTCCTTCAAACAGGTCATTGGGTCCAAAGGTTTCAGATCAGAGATCTCGGAGCCATATGCCGAGGTGAGAGAAATCATCTTCAGTGAGGTGTACCCAACTCTTCAGTCTCCTCTAGGTTCTCTAGACTTCCCCATTCTGACACAGGATGATGCACAGAGTTTGCTCAAGGCACAGATTGAGATGTAGCTTTTAGTCTCCATCCCATCTTGGATCTGTGACAGCTCTGTCACCACTTATTGCAACTCTTCTTCTGATCCACCATTCTGCTTCAGGACCCCAGGATCCAGATACCCCGAGAGGGACACTGGAGACCAGGATGGTGCTCTCCTTGACTCAGGCAGTGTCCCCTACCAGCTCAGCCCCGAGGTTCTCTGAACAGAGCAGGTCCCAGACCAGAGACATTGGTGCCGGCTCTAGGACAGGTGGTTTTGGCCCAACCTAGTCAGATCTGTCTCTCCTCTCAGGGCTTCAGTAGTCAACCGCTCGGGGCAGGTGTTGTCTGAGGGCCATGAATACAGGGTGGTGTCTTTCTCCTCTTGCTTTGGCTTCCAGGAGACAGGAAAAAGGATCTCTGGGTTTGTCAGCCTTTCAGGCATTCTCCAAGCTTAAGAGATGTATCTCCTCTTCCCCCGGAACCTATGCAGTCCTTATCTGGTATAAGCCTTGGCTCCATTCATCCTGTCCACATTCAGCCCATCCAGGAAGTCCTCCAGCCCCCCCTCTGTTAGGGGGCCCTTTCCTCTTCAGAGTCCTCCTCTGACTTTCCCAAGGAGGTGGTGCATCAAACCAAGACATGCAAGAGGAAGCACATAGTCAAAGACTCCAAAGGGGAGTCTGACTACACCAATTTTGATTAGGGAAAAGGGTCCACCTGATATCTCCTTCAGAGACATCCTAGAGATCCTAAAGCACAAGGGTGGATGGTCTGCCCAACCTTTTTCTTCTGAGGAGTCTGTTTCTGAAGCCATTTGGGATGGGCCCATCTACATCCTGGGTGTCCCCACCAGTGGACAAGCTTACTGATTTGGTCTCCTGCCAGGCCTGGATGGAACCTGACACCGTGGAGCCTATCCCAAGTGCACAGACAAGTTTCTGAACCCCATCTGAATGTTCTCACTACAGTAAAGGCATTCCAGTTGATGCCATCATAGTGTTTGTGGCCAGAAAAAAAGAGCTAGTGGAGCACAGCTCCTCTGTCCATCCCCCGAACAAGGAGTCTCAGGCCTTGGACAGACATGGGAAGCATGTAAATGCCTCAGCAACCTTTATGCTGACAGTGCTAACTATTTGGCACATTTTACATGTTTTCAAAGAGATTTGGTCAAGGAGCTCACCGGTTCTTTGAATGCATGTCAGGAGGACGACTTTAACAAGGTCTCTCTCCAACTGTCGACTCTTACATCATCTTTAACTCACTGATGATGACTTTCAACACTGCGGAAGGTACTTCTAGAGCAGCTGGATTAGACATAACCCTCTGGAGACAATCCTGGTTAAGTTTTTGTGGGTTTGCGGAATCCATTATGGCATCTTTTACTAATGCCCCCTTCAATGGTTCTTCCTTATTCCGAACACAAGTCAAGGACAGCCTTGCCCGCAGTGAGCAAGAGGGAAAGAGTCTTTCTGCTGTAAGGATCAAGTTTTCTTCCTCTCATAGGCCTTTTTCGAGTAACCAGCATAGTAGGAAGAAAATGTGGTTCAGAAAGTTTCAGGGTACTTTTCCAGATTCTCACGAAGAATCCTCATCCATGGCTAGAGATAAGGATTTAATGGGGAATGCTGCCCAAAGGGCAAAGGGGGTCCACAGAATCAGGGCTTCAGAGAACCTTTCTCCAACAAGCTCTATCAGCCCTCCTGAAGCGCTGCCAGACTGTCCCAGTCTGCAGGCAGACACAGACAGACTATCACTTCACCTAGATGCCTGGACAAAACTAACATCTGGGTGCTAAACATAACTTCCAGAGGTAATTATATTCCTCTTTTCCTTCCGCTGCCACCCCCCCCTCCCCATAAGGAAGCTCCTTGACATCCCACCCAGTCAGAGTACGCCATGGGAGAAGTTCAAGAACTTGTACAGAAAGGAGTCATTCAACGGGTCCCAACCGAGCAACAAGGATGCAGAACTTATTCAGGCTTCTTTTTGTTGCCAAAAAAAGACAGGAGACCAGTGGCCTATATTAGACCTAAGCAAACTAAAGCTGTTTATCAAGAAGTCAAAGTCTCACATGGTGATGGTTCAGTCCATTCTGCTATTACTACTCACGGACAATTGCATGTGCTCTATAGACTTCCAGGATGTGTAACATCACAAAAAGATCAACAGATGCTCCAGGAGACATCTGCTTTTCCTGCTGGGAGCCGATCATTACCAATTCAGAGCACCACCCTTTGGACTCGCCATGGCCCTCAAAGTGTTTACCAAATGCATGTAAGTAGTGGCAGCTCACCTGAGACTGCAGGGATTTCAGGCATTTCCATACTTAGACTGGCTCCTAAGGGGACCATGAAGACATCAACTGGAGGTGGTAATGATACCTGTTGCACACCTCCAATCACCTGGGGATCATGATACATTTGGCAAAGTCAAATCAGACACATGGAGACGCCTACCACTTCAACGTGTGTTATCCCTGAGGCATGTTCAAGTTCTACTGGATACACCCGCACCCCTAGCAGGACTCATCCTAACAGCTCTAGGTTCCACGTCAGGTGCCATACTTCTAGTACCATTGGCAAGTTTTTTTATGCGAATACTTCAATGGATACTAGCGGGTCCAGCCTGTATCACTCTCTGTTTTGATCAAACTAACTTCAATCTGCAGACTGCATCTTCAGTGGTTGACACTATCAGTCGATCTTCATCTAGGCAGACCTTTCCCCCTCCCCAATGGCTACAGTGACCATGGATGCTTCCTTATTGAGGTGGGGGGGGGGCATTTCGAAGGAATATTGGTCCAAGGCATGTGGTCCACGTCAAAGACCAAATTGCACATCAATATTCTGGAGATGAAAGCATTCCTTCTGAAGTTGCAAGCCTTTCAGGACTGTCTACCTCTGAGAAAGATAGCAATTCATACAGACTATGATGCCCACCACTGCTATCAATATGCAATAGCCACCAATGTGTGTCGCCCCCATGTTGAGCCAGTAATCAAGGAGCCTAAATTCTCACCTCAGACACTGAAAAGGGATGTGTACTTGGAATACAAATGGATATACTCAGTTTTTCCAGATCCAGACCTCTCTGCATTAAATACAATTTCCCTTAAGGGCACACAAGGAACACAATCAGCCTGGGGTGTGGATGTCTCTCTATCAGTTTCCCTTCAGATCCCCAACAAGACTCCTCACTGGACCAGCTTGTAGGCTTAGGTCCTCAGCTGAGTGTCCAAGCCAAGTCCTCCATCACCCTCTCTGTAAACCCAGTGCTTAGTGTCCCCATGTAGTTGACACACGCACACTAAGATTTCATTTACACACACCTCGGAAAGGCTGGCACAGATTACCCACTCTACCAACTTTGCCCAGACTATAAGGTAATTATTGCTGCCACCAATCAGTTACTATAAGGCTCCAAAAAGGGTATCCAATTATAATGTGCAACATTAATACTAATACAAACGGTAGTTCACCAAGACGGCTAGGCCTTCTGGAGTGGCCCACACAGTGTCAGCAAATAAACACAAGTACTCTCCAAGGTTAGATATTTTCTACAAGGGCCATTTACAAAAGTTTAATATATTTAATAATAGAGTATAAGAATACTGAATATATTCACAGTAGACCACAGTGTTCAGATTACAGGAAATATCGAAAAGAACATTGATGGACAGAGTCAAAGAAAAATGATATCTAAACTAAGCTTCACTATATTCCTGACTGAATCCAACAGAAAAACTGTTCCCTAGTTAAGTTACTTACTACCAGAAGACAAGATGCTCTGGGTGATGGTCTTTCTAGTAAGGCTTCCTACACAGAACCCTCAATAATCCGGAGATTTCCCTTTGTAATATCTATAATTTTCAAGAGGGCTGGGCAGAATGACCTCATCTGGTCACTGGACACTAGATTTTCAAAGTATTCCCCTCTGCAGCGGAGTCAGGAAGTTACCACAGATGGCCACAATGCACATCTAAATATTTATGGCAGTCCCTGGGGCCTCCCCTATTTTCATTGCTGTTCAAAGTCTCTTCCCCAGACCCAGCGACTCTGGTCCTATTCAGCAATGTGGGGTGCATCTCTTAATGGCTTAACACCTCACTTACATTTCCTTTAATTTTCTTAAAGTTAACCGCTGCTGTGCCAGTATCCTCTATTACAATATATACATTTAAATTCAGCTACAAAAATACATGTACATTTCTCACAGCACAGTGAACTGTTTATACATTTTAACACAAAGTTCCCAAATACATTTTCAGCATAAGCATCTGCACAAAATCAGTTTGATATAAAAATGACACACAGTTCTAATACATTTGTAACACAAGCATCTTGTATAAATCAGTTTGATACTTAAGGGACATATTCTTTACAAAACTCCAGCTGGCTATGCCCATATCATCACACAGACATGTCATTAGTCTGGTACATCAACAAGCAGGGGAGAACCCGTTCACACCCATTATGCAGAGAGGCCATGAGAATGTGGGAATGAGCAATCTCTTCAAACCTCTTTCTGATTGCAATACACACTTCCAGGGAGACTAATGTTCTTGCAGACAGACTCAGCAGATCTACCCCAAGTCCACAAGTGATCCCTGAATCAGTCAGTAGCAGACCAAACAGCTCGTCAGTGGGGATGACATTGCTGCAACCTTTTTGCATCTCCCTTGACCACCAAATGCAGCAAGTATTTTGCTCTGACCCCCCCCCCCCCAAATGGGGAGTCACCCAGGGAAGCCCTAATACATGATTGGTCTCTGGTCCTCCTGTACTCCTACATTCCGATCCCATTAATACCAAGTCCTTCAGAAAGCCAGCAAGTTAAAGAGCACTTTAACCCTTATAACCCCATTCTGGCCTCGTCAGGTATGGTTCTCCTTCCTGCGGTCTCACTCCAAATATTGATTACAGATAGTGTATCAGATTTCTCACCCATCCGAACACCAGTCACACAATTTAAGATCCCTCAGACTAACCACTTGGTTTCTCCACTTCCAATAATTTTAAGAAAGTCCAGGCTGACCTCCTCCATTCGAGAAATCATTCTTGCTTCTCAAAAACCTTCTACTAAAAAGGTTTACAACAGCAAATGGAAAAGATTCAGGTTGGGCATGAAACCAGAAAACACTGAACCTTTTTCACCTCCCATTTCAGCTATTCTGCTTTTCCTATGTTCTCTTTTTCAGGATAGAGCCAGTTTTTCTATGATTAAGTTACAGTTGGCAGCAATTGCCGATTTTCACATTGCAGTTGATTCATATTCACTACCTTCCATCTCAACATCCATGAAGTTTTTAGCCTGGAAGACTGTTTTTCTTGTAGCCATTACTTCAGCCAAGAGGGTATCAGAACTACAAGCCTTGTCATCTATAATGCTGTATATTACCTTTTTCAAAGACAGCATCTCTGAGGACAAATCCTTCCTTTATGCCTAAAGTGGCCACAGAGATGAGTATCAACCAGTTCATTCACCTTCCACGTTTCTTTCCTAACTATTCTAACAAGGGCAAATATATGCTGCACCTACCTACTTGATGTTTACAGATGGCTGCATTTCTACCTGCACAGGACAAAGGAACATAGAAAATCTGACAAGTTATTCATCTTTTCTCCCAGTAGGTTCGGCCAAGCAGTGTCAAATGTAACTATAGCTAAATAGATCACCAATTACCAGTTCCACCATTTGCTCCTTTAAAGGACTGCAATTACCCTTGTCCACCAAAGACCCACTCTACTAGGTCGACGTCTACTTCCTTAGCCTTTGCAGCTAGAAAGTACAGTTGTGTAATAAATGTAGATGTTAGAGTGTATTTACTGCTGCAGTATTAACCATTGGGTTATCCATGATGTGGTAGCCCTCAGTCGGTCCAAATACCAGACTCAAGGTTTTGTGCGTCGGCTGCTGTCATTTGCTGGGTGACATCAGATCGTCTGAGCTATAAAGGAGAGCAGGCAATGCCATTACTTCAGTTTTTCTTGCCTTAACCAACCAAAGTCGTCCCATTTTAATAATTATTAGTCCTGGGGTCAGAGATCCCCATAGAAATATGTGCTTCTATAAGGACAGCAGATATTAGGGGAAAGGAGAAAGGAAAAGCATGACTGCAGCAATTAATACACTCGAACATCTACATTTAAGGTAAGAGTACACAACTGTATTATGTTCTTCGTGTTTCACTGCTGGAGTCCTAACCAATGGGAAGATTCCCAAAGCTGTGGAGAAGGTTGATAGAAACTTAAGATTGGGTAAGCATGCCTTGCAGAACTGCAGAGGCAAACCCAGCCCTAGCTTTTGAGAATAGATTAAGATGGTTAATGTTTGGTGAAGGTATTGACTGAAGTCCATGTGGCAGCTTCCAGGATGTCCTTGGTGGGCACCCCTCTAAGGAATGCTGTGAAAGTAGAGGTTGCCTTACTGGAATGGGTTCTGATGGTCCCAGGGAGTGGTTTTCCATGCAAGGAGTAGCAAAAATGGATGCAGTGTGCTATCCATTTGGAAATGGTCTATTTGGATATTGGTTTCCCCTGTGCCCCTGTTTTAAAGCTGACCAAGAGCTGGTCAGTTTTCCTGAATGTCTTTGTATGATCCAGATAAAATCTGAGATGCCTGTGTACATCCAAAGAATGCAGTATCCTTTCCCCCTTATTTTGAGTGTTAGGGAAGAAGGTGGGCAAAGTGGATGGCCTGGTTGATGGTAACATCCAAAACCACCTTTGGCATGAAGGAGGGATTGGTTCTCAGGGAGACCGTCTGCATGGATGATGATAAATGGCTCAATGGCCATTAAAGCTTGAAGCTCTTACACTCTCCTGGCTGAAGTAATAACCAGAACAAAGCCAGTCTTCAAAGAGAAGTACTTTAATTCTGATGATGCTGCAGGCTCGAAGCGAGGCAGAGTAAGCATTTCTAAAACATAGTTCAGGTGCCAGGCTGGGGTGGGCTGTCTTCTGGGAGGCCTGACATTAGAGGCTCCTCTAAGGAATTGTTTGAGAAGAGGGTGGGAGAACAACGGCTGTTCTGTATCAAAATGTGCCGAGATGGCAGAGGCATGGATCTTTATGGAGGAGGAGAGAGCTCAGCAAGATAATCTAGAACAAGATGAATGGAGAGTAGATGTCTGCCTGCCCCCTTGGACTGGCTCCAGGAGCAGAATCTTTTCCATTTTCCAGCGTACAATTTTCTGGTGCTGAGCCTTCTCTGATGATGTCAAGGACTTGCTTGCTTAGCACAGATTCCTTGTTGGTTATGGTAGAATAAGCTATGCTGACAGTTTGAGTGTCTAAAGGTCTGGGTGCAGCATTGCCCCCCCCCCCCCAGGGGCAGCAGGTGAGGTATAAGAAGTAGCTGCCAGGGGGGGCTAGTGAGATAGGCTGCGCAGCAGTGGGTACCAATGCTGTCTAGGCCAATGAGAATTGCTCTTGGTTTTTCCTCCCTTATCTTGATTAATACTTTTGGAATAAGAGGAAGAGGTGGGAATGCATACACAAAGAGGGTATTCCAAGGGAAAGTCAGGGCATCGACCTTTCAGGCCAGGTGATGGTACTCCCTGGTGCAGAATTTCTGTACTTGGTGATTTAGATGAGAGGCAGAGAGGTCCACTTGGGGGGGGGGGGGGTCCCCATGTGGGCAATTTGCAGAAAAAATTTCTCTGTGGATTTGCCATTTGTGTGTATCCAAGCAGGCTTCTGCTTAGGTGGTCTGCTAGGGTGTTGTTGATGCCCGGTAGGTATTGGGCTATAAGATGTATTTCCATGGATGAGGCTGTTAGCCACAGTCTGGACAGGGGGTAAGATTGAGTCCCTTCCAGTTTGTAGATGTACCAACATGACTGTGGTGTTGTCTGTTTTTATGAGGAGAACCCATGGTTTGAGGAAGGTTTTGAAGGATGCCAGAGAGTTTTGCACTGCTATCATTTCCTTTTGGTTGATGTGCAAGGGTAGTATTTGTGCATCCCAGAGACCTTGGGCACATCTGCCTTCTAGGTGGGCGCCCCAGGCTATGTCCAAAGCATCTGTAGTTATAGTCTGGTCTGATGGACAGAGGGTAAATGAAGTCCCTTGTTCCGAGCACATGCCTGGGCCCACCAAAGGAACTTGGATCTTATGCAAGGGATTCCAGAGGTAGAGTGTGTTGACACCATAGGTTCTTTAGGTACCACTGAATTTTCCTCATGTGCAGTCTGGCCAGAGGTACCAGGAGGATGCATAAGGCCATGTACCCTAGAGCTTGTAGGAATGTCCTGGCAGAAAGCTGGTCTTGGGAGGCCAGAGTAGTAAAGTATTTTGTTAGGAAACTGTTTTTCTGGGGACAGAAAGGGCATTTGCTGTTTTGTGTCCAGTAAGGCTCCCAGAAATATGATTTTCCTGGTAGGTGACTGTTTTGATTTCCTTTCGTTGATAGTGAACCCCAGAGAGGTGAGTAGGGTCTTTACAAATGAGAGAATGAGAGGTGCTGCTGGAGCAGTTCCTTGCAGTCTGCCTGGATGAGACAGTCATCCATGTAAGGGTAAATCTGTACATTGTTTTGTCTGCAGAAGGCAATGGGCAGGAGCTAGACATTTGGTGAATACACTGGAAGCAGCAGATAAGCCAAAGGGCAAAACAGAGAATTGAAAATGTAATGATACTCCTCTGAAGCGCAGGAATTATCTACACGATTCCCTTACTGGGATGTGCAGGTAAGCGTCCTTTAGGTCTAAGGTGACCATCCATCCAAGCTTTGTTTGGCATTGGTAGAAGCTGTTGTAAGGTAAGCATTTTGAATTTTGGGATTACCAGGAAGATATTGATAAAGGATAGGTCCAGGATGGGACACCAAAGTCCCCTCTTTCCTGGGAACAAGGAATAGTCTGGAATAGAATCCTTTTGCAGCTTGTTCTGAAGGTACAGGTTCTACTGCCCCTAGGGATATTAGGTTTTGAACTTGTTTTAGTGCTTCTGCCCACTGGTTTGGAGGCAGGTCTGGGTACCCTCTTGGAGGTGGTAGTTCTTGGAAACTGAATTTGTACCCCTAAGCAATGATTGAATTTGTACCCCTGAGCAATGATTTTTAAGACCCATTGATCTTTTGTTATAAAAGTTCCAATTTTCTCTGCATAGCGATTGCCTTTGTCCTAGCTTTTGGTGTGGTGGAGGCAGGCAGAGATGGGAAAGGTAGTCAAGAGTTTTTTTCCCTACAGGGTTGCTTTTGAATTCCCTGCTCTAGTGTTTGAAGGGGGGGGGGCACTGTTTAGTTCTCTACTGGCCCTGAGTTTGAGTCCTGGTGGGTCTGTCCCTAAAGGTTTTGCCTTGTGCCTACCTGTTTGGTGCAGGAAAGGACCAGTGTTTATATGGAAAATTTCTGCTGAACCTAGGAGGTTGTACTTGAAAATTTTTAACAGTCTGCATCGATTTTGCTTTGTCTTCCATCTTTTTAAATACTGCTTCAGTTTTCTGTCTGAACAAGCAATCTTTGTCAAGAGATGCATCCGTGATTTTAGCTTTGACATGATTAGGGAGAGGTTGTTCCTGCAACCATGCATGTATTCTGATAACAGATCCTGTCACTGCTGCCCTGCTAGAAGCTTCTAGGGCATCAAATCCACAGTGCAAGGAGTGCTTAGCCACCTGAGCTGAACAGTGCAGTAATTCAGCTCTCTTTTTATTGTTGGCAAAATCTGGTAAAGCAGAAAGTTTCTGTTTCAAAACTTCCAAAGTATGTTGTTGATATTTTAACATATGGAACCGACAGTTGACAGTCCTTATAGTTAAAGCTGCAGAGGTATATACTTTTTTACCCCCATCTGTCCAGGGCCCTGGATTCGTTGTCTGAAGCAGTGAGATTCTTTGCAGAGGTAGCCTTAACTCCCTTAGGTCCCTCAGTAATCACCTTTGGATCTGCTAGAGGATTTCTGAAGAGGAATTTATCTGAGTCAGGTACCCTGTAGTACTGGTCAGGTTTTCTGGGGGCAGGTGGAAGGGTGTCAAGAGTAAGGCTGGATTCTTGGTAAACATCATCTACCACCTCCAAGATGGGTGGGATGGCCAGAGGCCTATGCTGGGGTAGGTCCAGAAACTCTCTCAAATCTTTTCTTGGATAGAGGGAAATCCATTGATTCCCATTGGAAGTGTTCCCTGAGGGTGTAGAGGGTTTCCCCAAAGGAAAAGCCCTCCAGAGGTGATGCAGAAGGAACTGATTCTTCTGCAGACTCTTCATAGGCAGTAGAAGGATTTTCCTCTTCTAAAACAGAGGAGTCAAGATCCCTCCGAGTCTAAATCCGAATGGATGCCTGGAGAAGGTTCCCTTCTCCTTTTGGCTGGAGTGGCCTGAATACCGCAGATGAATGTGATGAGATCCCATGCCATTTTAAGCATTTTAGTTTGAGGAGGGGGAGGAGTAGTGGAATGGAGACTTTTTGCTGTGGCCTGAAGAGTATCCCTCAGAGCTGTCAGTGTGTTAATCGGAAGAGAGGGCGAAGGCCTTGAAGTGAAATTCTAAGTGCAAGTGGTATCCTCGGAAGCCAGTGCCTGCTTAGCGGCTCATGACCCAACTGAGGCAGAGACAACCAAATGCAGACATCTGCGGCATACAGGACTCCAGAAAGGGTCTCAGTAGAGACCTGCAAAGTAATGAGTTGGGCATCAGGGGCGGCAAAAGCACCTCATTGAATTCTGAAGAGATTACTACCCATTTAGTGGTGGTATTGTTGGAAGGCTTGGCCTTATGCGGTCTGTCTTTATCTTTACTTTTTTGGAAGATCTGCGGTTTGCTGTCTGATGGATGCCATATCGGTAATCTGAAACAGAAGATAAAAATAACTGGCTACAAACAGAGCTCTACGACGAATAGTTCTAGTGTTAAATAGGGCACAGAACTGACAGCAGTGTACATCGTGATCTGGGCCTAAGCAAATAACACAGTAAGAATTGAAGTCTCTGTGTGGTATTTGCTTTCCACAGGCGAGACAATTATTGACTTTTTCAGACATTAGTTAGTGCAAGAAAAAGGAAGGATCCCAAACGGGGTACTTAGCTATAGACGTTTTCAGCTGAAGTTCGAAATCTGGAAAAAGTACAGTTTTGTACCTACCATAAATGTAGATGTCCGATAGGTATGCAACTGCAATCCTGACATATGGGTTGTCCTGCCTCAGGCAGCCCTTCGGTCGGCCGGATTCCAAAGTCTGGGTCCGGCGTCGACTGATGTTGCCCTTTCCCCAACGTCAGAGCGCCTGGGGTATAAAAGCGTCAGCCGACGCCATCTTCTTCAGTGTTTCTTGCCCCAGATGTCAGGTGCCCTCTAATGAAGGCTAAATTTTGAAAATAGAGAAAAAATTCCAGACAAGTACAACAACATAAAAACAAATACACCATAAAATATTACCCCAGGTAGCTAAAATGAGGGGTAGAAACCCAAAAGAATACCACAGAGGGGTAGGTGGGAGGGAAAACCTGACTGCAGTTGCATACCTATCGGACATCTACATTTATGGTAGGTACAAAAAGTACAGTTTTGTACTTACCATAAATGTAGATGTCCGATAGGTATGCATCTGCAGTCATCACATATGGGTTGTCCTGCCTCAGGCAGCCCTTCGGTCAGCCGGATTCCAAAGTCTGGGTCTGGCCTCGGCTGATGTCGCACTTTCCCCGACGTCAGAGCGCCTGGGGTATAAAAGCATCAGCCGACGCCATTTTCCCCAGTTTTTCTTGCCCCAGATGCCAGGTGCCCTCTAAGGAAGGCTAAAATTTGGAGAGAAGCATTTTAAAAAACAAATCCAAACATGCACAGTACTATAAAAACAAATACACCATAATAGATCCCCCCAGCTAGCTATAAGAGGGGTAAGTGCCCAAGAAATACCACTATAAAAGGGGTAAGCACCCAAAAAATATCACAGAGGGGAAGGAGAGAGGGTAAACCTGACTACAGATGCATACCTATCGGACATCTACATTTATAGTAGGTAATAAACTGTACTATGTCCTTCAAGGATGCATCTGCAGTCATCACATATGGGTAGAATACCATAGCCAATCTAGGGGTGGAGGTACTAAAGGATGGTGTAGCTAAAATACCCTGCAGGACTGCTGTAGCAAAGCCTGCTCTGGATCTGGAGTATAAAGGTAAATTGTAATGCTTGGCAAATGTATGCACGGAGCTCCATGTAGCAGCTTCTAAAATGTCCTTGGTAGCCACCCCTCTTAGGAAGGCTGTGGAGGTGGCTGTGGCTCTCGTGGAATGAGGTCTAATGTTAGCTGGCACAGTTTTTCCATGAAAGGAGTAACAAAAACTAATGCAATTTCCTATCCATTTTGAAATTGTTTGGAAATTGCTTTTCCTTGTGCCCCAGCAGCATATGCTACAAACAGCTGGTCAGTCTTTCTGTAACTTTTAGTTCTCTCCAAGTAGTAGCGCAACTGTCTGTGTATGTCCAGGGTGTGCAGAAGTTTCTCCCTTTTATTTTGTGGTTGTGGGAAGAAGGAAGGCAAGTGAATAGCTTGGTTCAAAGATACCCTGGATACCACCTTTGGCATAAATGTAGGATTGGTTCTCAATGAAACTCTGTCCTGATGAAAAATAAGAAATGGCTGTACTGCCATTAGAGCTTGTAACTCAGATACTCTTCTTGCTGAGGTTATGGCCAGAAGGAAGACAGTTTTCCAAGACAGAAACTGTAGATCTGCAGATGCTGCTGGTTCAAAGGGAGGAAGTGTTAGTTTTTCCAACACGAAGTTAAGGTCCCAAGTAGGTAGAGGTGGTTTCCTTGGAGGATTGATGTTTTTGATTCCTCTTAGAAACTGTCTCAGGAGAGGATGAGAGAAGACAGGTGGATCAACATTGTATTCTGCTGAAATTGCTGAGGCATGTATCTTAATGGAAGAGTAAGACAGGCCGTTGTGGAACAATTCTGCCAAATATTCCAGTATATGTGCCATGTTCATCACTGTCGCATCTAGGCCCTTTGTTGTGTTCCAAGTGTGAAATCTTTTCCATTTTGCTGAATATGCCTTCCTTGTGGAAGGCGGGCTTCCATAATAATATCCTTCACTCTCTGGGATAGCTTATCCTGAGGAGGGTCAAGGTATTTTCCAGGCAGTTAGTTGCAAGGTTTTCAGGTTGGAATGCAGAGTCTTGAAATTGTGCTGTGTCAGAAGAAGTGGCCATAGGGGAGAGGCCACGGTTTCGTATGTGACATGCTCTTTAACAGTGGGTACCAGTGCTGTCTTGGCCAGTTTGGAGCTATCAGAATCACTCTGGGCTGCTCTGTTCTGATCTTCAGTAAGACCTTGGTCATTAATGGGAGAGGTGGAAAAGCATACACTGTTAGAGCTTTCCAGCTGAAAGAGAGTGCGTCCACTTTCCATGCTTGTGGGTGGTATGTCCTTGAGCAGAATTTCTTCAGTTGATGATTGTGGGGGGAGGCGAACAGATCTATTTCCGGCCTTCCCCATGACTGTGTTATGAGTAAGAAGATGTCTGGGTGCAGCATCCATTCGTGTGCATCCATGATATTTCTGCTTAAGCTGTCTGCCAGTATATTGTCTTTCCCTGGCACAAACTGGGACTGCAGCTGTATATTGAGTTTCAAGGAAAGTTCCCATAGATTCATTGCCAGTCTGCAAAGAAGGTAGGAATGGGTGCCTCCTTGCTTGTTTATGTACCACATAACTGTGGTGTTGTCTGTCCTTATGAGTAGGTGGCCTTGATGAAGAAAAAGTTTGAAGGCCTCGATTGCATGTATCACTGCCAGCATTTCCTTTTGGTTTATGTGCATGCGTAGCTCCCTTTGTGACCATAGCCCTTGGATACATCTGCCCTCCATGTGTGCTCCCCAACCTTGGTCTGAAGCGTCCGTAGTGATGGTTTGGTTGGCTCTTGGCTTGCTGAAGGGCAACCCACTGTTCGACTGGCAGGCTTGAGCCCACCACAGAAATTCCTATTGGAGGCATGGAATGAGTGGGATCAAAGTTTCTAAACTGTGACTGTGCTGAGTCCATAAACTCCTTAGGTACCACTGTAATTTTCTCATATGCAGCCTTGCTTGTGGAATCAGAAGAATGCAAGATGCCATGTAACCCAGGGCCTGCAGGATTTTCCTTGCAGTCAGCTGAGTTTGTCTTGTCAGATTCTTGAAGTAATCCGGTAGTTGTTTTTGTTTTTCTTCTGTGAGAAAGGCCATTTGGGTGGTTGTGTCTAGATCCGCACCCAGAAAAGTTATTCTTTGGGATGGAACAAGTCTTGATTTGTGGATGTTGACTGTATATCCCAAGGCCTGCAGTAGGTGGATGGCATAATCCAAGACCTTTAACAAAGTTTGCTTGCTGTCCGCTTGTATAAGGCAGTCGTCCAGATATGGGTAAATTTGAATCCCCTGAAGTCTGCAGTGTGCAATTACTGATGCCAGGCATTTCATGAATACTCTGGGCGCAGTAGATAAGCCAAAGGGCAATGCTGAGAATTGATAATGCTCTGACCCTGCAAGAAATCTGAGGTGTCTTCTGCAACCTTGTCTGATGGGGACATGCAGGTATGCCTCCTTGAGGTCTAGAGTCACCAGCCAAGACCCCTTGCCCAGCATGGGAAGGAGTTGCTGTAGAGTCAGCATTTTGAATTTTGGCACAATGAGGTAAGTATTCAGTGCGGACAAGTGGACAATAGGCCTCCACTGATTTTCTTTTCTTGGAACAAGGAATAATCTGGAGTAAAATCCTTGGCCTTGTTCTGAAAGAGGAACCTTTTCTATAGCTTTCATTTGTATTAAGTTGGAAATTTGTTTCAAAGCCTCTGCCCTCTGATTTGGTGGCAGGTCTGACATGCCTTTTCTTTTTGGCAATGTGTGGAAACGGAACCTGTATCCTTTGTCTATTATTTGCAGTGTCCATGTGTCCCTTGTAATGCTGTGCCAATTTTTGAAAATAAAAGCTTTCGGCCCAAAGGTGCTTCTAATTGAGCCCTGGTCGGCGGAGTCAAAACAAAGTCATGGAGTCTGTCCTGGTGTAGCAGTTGTAGTTCCTGCACTACCTCTCTGGTTGGGAGGCTGCCATTGACGGCCTCTGTAGGAGCCTCTAGCTTGCCCTCTACCTCTGGCACGCCTATTCCTGCCTCTCTGAGATCTGTCTGAGTCCGGAAAGGACCAATTCTTAGTAGGCCAATTTCTGCTGAATCTCGGTGGTTGGACTTGCAGAAAGTCTTTGACTGTTTTCACAGATTTTGCCTTTTCTTCAAATTTCTTTAAGACCTCTTGAGCCGTGGAACCAAATAATTTTTGCTTTTCCAGAGGAGCATCCAAAAGCTTAGCTTTAACATGGTCTGGCAGAGATTGTTCCTTCAGCCAGGCATGCCTACGTATGACTGCACCTGTCATAGCTGACCTACATGAAGCTTCCAATGCATCATAACCACACTGCAAGAAATGGTTACTAACCTGCTGGGGGTTATGTACCAGATCCTGAAGGGATTTGCGATCAAGGGGTTCAGATGAAGACAGTTTCTTATGCAATTCATCTAACAAATACTCTTGGTACTGTATCATACGAAATTGACAATTTAATGCCCTCATGGAAAGAGTTGCAGAAGTATACACTTTTTTACACCATCTCTCTAAAGCTCTGGACTCCCTTTCAGAGGGTAGAGGATTTCTAGCAGTGGCAGCTGCAACCCCTTTTGGGCCCTGGGAAATAGTTTCTGCATCAGCAGAGTGGGCCTTGTACAGGTGAAGATGCGAGTCCGGGACCCTGTAGTACCTGTCAGGTTTGGCAGGAGCCGGAGGGAGAGAGTCAGGGGTTGTACTAGCATCAGAGTACACATCATCAATGACATTCAAAACAGGAGGTATAGCTAAAAGCCTATGCTGAGGTAAATGTAAAAAGGTCCTTAATCTCTTTCTAGAATCAGAAAATTCCTGACCCTGCCATTGAAAATGTTCTCTCATAGAGTGTAATGTCTCTCCAAAGGAAAACTCTTTAGGAGGGGAGGCCGAGGGAATAGATTCTTCAGCAAAAGAATCCTCGTAGGCCGAGTAAGCCTCCTGGTGGTCTGACAGAGTAGAGCCATCAGAGGACTCATCTGAGGAAAAGGGGTCAGAGGGCTCAACCCCGGGCCTTTTGTCTGGAGGTGGTTGCGAGCCCCTGTCCGGATGAGGTTGAGAACCTCTAATTAAGGAGATAAGATCCTCTGCTAAGCTAAGAATCTGTGAGCCAGTAGAGGGTCTCAGAGGTAACCTTGGGAGGCAAAGCTTTAGAAAGTTTAGCAGCTTTAGCCCTACAGAAAGCCTTAATGGACATGGATGCAGGAGGTCTGGCTGCACCACGTGCAGGAGTAGATTTGTCTAAAGGAATGGTGTCGGAAGGTTCCTGGACACCAGTTTCAGTAGGTAATTCAATAACCGACTCGGCCAGGGCCTCAGGGGCCGAGGTAGTCGGTTGCGCGGTTTCGGTAATCTGAAGTACCAAGGACTCTGTTTCAGCCGAGACCGAGACCCTCGCGGTAGGCCTGACCGTGGTTTCAGCCGAAACCGCGGCCCGCGTGTGTCGGTCCTTGTCCTTCCGTTTCCTAACTAAATGCGAAGTCGGAGTCTCCGGTGGCATCTTGTAAGCAAAACTAGCCCCAAATAATTCCTCTGCAAACTCCGACCGACGTCTAAGAGTTCGTCGGTTGAAAAAAGCACAGGCTGAACAGGCCGAGATGTCGTGGTCTGGGCCTAGGCAGGGGAGGCAGTAAGAGTGGAAATCCTTATGAGGTATTTGTTTCCCACAAGTTAAACACTTATTAACTTTATCTGACATCAGCTGAGGCAAGAAAGAGTCCCCAACGGGGTACTTCGCTTTTTCGAAGTCTTCGGTAGCTGAATCACAGGAGCTGGCTGACCAGCACTTGTGAACTGCTTCTGCTTCGGGCACCACACGGCAAGAAAGACTGGGGAAAATGGCGTCGGCTGATGCTTTTATACCCCAGACGCTCTGACGTCGGGGAAAGTGCGACATCAGCCGAGGCCAGACCCAGGCTTTGGAATCCGGCCGACCGAAGGGCTGCCTGAGGCAGGACAACCCATATGTGATGACTGCAGATGCATCCATGAAGGACATCTGTACTATGTCCTTCAAGGATGCAACTGCAGTCCTGACATATGGGTTGAATACCATAGCCAACCTGGGGTGGTAGGCACCAAGACAAAGATGGTGTAGCTAAAATGCCCTGCAGGACTGCAGAAGCAAAGCCTGCTCTGGATCTGGAATATAAAGGCAGGTTGTAATGTTTGGAAAATGTATGCACGGAGCTCCATGTAGCAGCTTCTAAAATGTCCTTTGTTGCCACTCCTCTTAAAAAGGCTGTGGAGATGGCTGTAGCTCTGGTGGAATGTGGCCTGATCTCAGCTGGCACAGTTTTTCCATGAAAAGAGTAGCAGAATCTAATGCAATTTCCAATCCATTTAGAACTTGTCTGTTTGGAAATTGCTTTTCCCTGCAATCCAGCAGCGCAAGCTACAAAAAGCTGGTCAGATTTTCTGAAAGACTTTGTTCTGTCCAAGTAGTAGCGCAACTGTCTGTGCATGTCCAAGGTGTGCAGAAGTCTCTCTCCTTTATTTTGAGGCTTGGGAAAGAAGGTAGGCAGGTGAATAGCTTGATTCAGGGACACCCTGGATACCACCTTTGGCATGAATGACGGATTGGTTCTCAAAGAAACTCTGTCCTGATGAAAAATGAGAAATGGTTGTATTGCCATAAGGGCCTGTAGCTCAGAGACCCTTCTTGCTGAGGTTACTGCCAGAAGGAAAGCTGTCTTCCAAGACAGAAATTTCAACTCTGAAGATGCTGCTGGTTCAAAGGGAGGAAGAGTAAATTTTTCCAGCATGAAGTTGAGGTCCCATGCAGGCACTGGTGGTTTCCTTGGAGGGTTGATGTTCTTTATACCTCTTAGAAACTGTCTTAGCAATGGGTGAGAAAATACAGGCGGATCAGTGTTATATTTGGCAGATATTGCTGAAGCATGTATTTTTATGGAAGAATATGAAAGGCCATTGTGGAGCATTTCAGCCAAATATTCTAGGATCTGTGGAATGCTCATCACTGATGGGTCTTGACCCTTTTTGCTGTTCCAGATAAGAAATCTCTTCCATTTTGCTCAGTATGTTTTTCTAGTGGAAGGTCTGCGCGCCTCCAGGATGATATCTTTTACCCTTTTGGAAAGTGTATCCTGAGGAATAGTCATGGAATCTTCCAAGCTGTCAGCTTCAATGTTTTCAAGCTGGGGTGTAGTGTCCTGTAATTGTGCTGTGTCAGAAGTGGCCATTGAGGAAGGAGCCACGGTTTGGTGTGTGTCAAGCTCCGTAGCAGTGGGTACCAGTGTTGTCTTGACCAGTCTGGAGCTATCAGTATGACTTTCGGTTGCTCTGTCTTGATCTTTAGTAACACCTTGGTCATCAAAGGAAGAGGTGGGAAGGCATATAGTGTTAGAGAGTTCCAACTGAAGGAGAGAGCGTCCACCTTCCATGCTTGAGGATGGTATGTCCTTGTGCAAAACATTTTCAGATGGTGATTGAGGTGGGAGGCTAAAAGATCTATGTCCAGCCTTCCCCATGCTTGAGTTATTTGTAAAAAAATGTCTGGATGCAACATCCATTCGTGTGGATCCATGATGTTTCTGCTTAGGCTGTCCGCCAGAACATTGTCCTTCCCTGTTACAAACTGGGATTGTAGCTCTATTTTCAATTGTAGGGAAATATCCCAGAGATTCATTGCCAGTCTGCAAAGAGGGTAGGAATGGGTACCTCCTTGCTTGTTTATGTACCACGTAACTGTGGTATTGTCTGTCTTTATTAGTAGATGGCCCTGATGCATGAACGTTTCGAAGGCCTTGATTGCATGTATCACTGCCAGCATTTCTGTTTGGTTGATGTGCAGGTGCTTTTATTTTTGTGTCCATTGTCCTTGAATGCATCTGCCCTCCATGTGCGCCCCCCATCCATGGTCTGAGGCATCTGCTGTTATGGTTTGACTTGTATGAGGCTTGCTGAAAGGCAGACCTTTGTTTATCTGGCTTGCTTGAGCCCACCACAGAAATTCCTTTTGAATGCATGGAATGAGTGGGATCAATGCTTCCAGGCTGTGGCTGTGTTGAGACCATAGACTTTTTAGATACCATTGTAGTTTCCTCATATGCAGCCTTGCGTGTGGAATCAGAAGAATGCAAGATGCCATGAAACCTAGGTCCTGCAGGATTTTCCTTGCAGTTATCTGGGTGTGAGTTGCTAATTTTCTGAAGTATTCTGGTAATTGTTTTTTTTTTCTTTTGTCAGAAACGCCATCTGGGTGTTTGTGTCCAGTGTGGCACCCAGGAAAGGTATTTGTTGGGATGGTACGAGACTTGATTTCTGAATATTGACCGTGTATCCCAAGGCCTGCAGTAGGTGAATGACATAGTCCAAGTTTTTTAACAAGGCTTGTTGGCTGTCCGCTTGTATAAGGCAGTCGTCCAGGTAAGGGTATATTTGTATCCCCTGAAGTCTGCAATGTGCAATTACGGATGCCGGGCATTTCGTGAACACTCTGGGTGCAGTAGATAAGCCAAAGGGCTATGCTGAGAATTGATAATGCTCTGAGCCTGCAAGAAATCTGAGGTATCTTCTGCAACTTTGTCTGATTGCGACATGCAGGTATGCCTCCTTGAGGTCCAGAGTTACCAGCCAAGACCCCTTGCCCAGCATGGGAAGGAGTTGCTGTAAAGTCAGCATTTTGAATGTTGGCACAATAAGGTAAGTATTCAGTGCGGACAAGTCCAGAATGGGTCTCCATTGGTTTTCTTTTCTTGGAACAAGGAACAGTCTTGAATAAAATCCTTGGCCTTGTTCTGCAGAAGGAACCTTTTCTATTGCTCTTATTTGAAGTAGGTTTGTTATTTGTTTGAGTGCCTCTGCCCTTTGATTTGGTGGCAGGTTTGGCATGCTATGTCTTGTTGGTAGTGTATGAAAATGGAATCTGTATCCTTTGTCTATTATGTCCAGTATCCATTTGTCCTTTGTAATATTGTGCCAATTTGGTGAGAATAAAGATAATTTTCCGCCCAAAGGTGCTTCTAATTGAGCCCTGGATGGCGGAGTCAAAGTCAAGTCATTGAGATTGTCCCTGCGGAGCAATGGAAGGACCTGCCCCACCTCTCTGGTTCGGAGGCTGCCATTGACGCCCTCTGTAGGAGCCTCGAGTTTGCCCTCTACCTCTGCCACGTCTGTTTTTCCTCTTTGAAATTTGTCTGTGTCTGGAAAGGACCAATTCCTGCTGAATCTTGGAGGCTGTACCTGGAGGAAATCTTTGACTGTTTACACTGATTTTGCCTTTTCCTCTATTTTCTTTAAAACCTCTTGTGCAGTAGCACCAAATAGCTTATGTTTCTCTAGTGGTGCGTCCAAAAGCTTAATTTTCACATGGTCTGGCAATGTTTGTTCCTTTAACCAAGCATGTCTGCGTATGACCGCACCTGTCATTGCTGCTCTACATAAAGCTTCCAATGCATCATATCCACACTGAAGGAAATGGTTGCTAACCTGCTGAGTATTATGAACCAATTCATGTAACCCCTTTCGATCTAATGGTTCAGGGGAAGAAAATTTCTTTTGCAAGTCATCCAACATGTATTCCTGATACTGAATCATATGAAACTGACAATTTAATGCTCGCATAGAAAGGGTGGAAGATGTATATACTTTCTTGCCCCACCTTTCTAAAGCCCTAGAATCTCTTTCCGAAGGAAGTGGATTCTTAGCAGTAGTGGAGGAAACCCCTTTAGGCCCCTGAGAAATAGTTTCAGGGTCAGCAGTATGGCCCTTGTACAGAAATTGATGTGCGTCTGGGACCCTGTAGTACCTGTCTGGCTTGACAGGAGCAGGGGGGAGGAGTCGGCCGAAACACTAGATTCTAAGTACACATCATCTAAAACATTTAAAACTGGAGGAATAGCTAAGGGTCTATGCTGAGGTAGCTTTAAAAATTCCCTTAACCTTTTCCTAGAATCTGAGTATTCTTGGCCTTGCCATTTGAAGTGTTCCCTCATGGAATGAAGCGTTTCCCCAAAGGAAAACTCCTCAGGATGAGAAGCAGAGGGAATGGATTCCTCCGCATCAGAATCCTCGTAGGCCGGGAAGGTCTCCTCCTGGTAGTCTGAATGTGCAGAATCACCTGAGGCCTCATCGGAGGACTGGGGATCTACCTGCTCAACCCCAGGCCTCTTGACAGAAGGCGGCTGAGAGCCTCTATCTGGATGTGGCTGAGAACCCCTAATTAAAGAAATAAGGTACTCAGCTAAACTTAAAATTTGAGAACCAGAAGTGGATCCCAGAGAAACAGATCTTGGAGGGAGAGACTTAGCCTGTTTGGCAGCCTTAGCACGTGTGTAGGCCTTAATGGACATAGACACTGGAGGCCTGGCAGCCCCACGTGCTGGAGTAGTCTTATCCACTGAAATGGTGTCAGAAATATCCTGGGCTACGGTCTCAGAGGGGAGAACAGAAACCGGCACCGAGCTGGCCTCCGGTACCGAAGTAACCGGTGGGGCGGTGTCGGTCTGTAGCGGTTGTGAAACCGGCTCAGAAGAGACCGAGATACTCACGGTAGGCCTAAGCGTGGTGTCGGCCGAGAACGAGGACCACGGGTGTCGGTCCTTATCCTTCCGTTTTTTAGGTAAATGTGCTGTTGGAAGCTCCGACGGCATGATATAATAGAAATCTTCCCCAAAATAATCCTGTGCAAACTCTAATCGACACCTAAGAGTGCGTTTATTGAAAGAAGCACAAGCTGTACAGGCCGAGACGTTGTGTTCTGGGCCTAGGCAGGGTAAGCAGTAAGAGTGGAAATCCTTATGAGGTATTTGTTTCCCACAAGTTAAACAATTATTAACTTTTACAGTTTTATCTGACATCGGCTGAGGCAAGAAAAGGTCCCCAACGGGGTACTTAGCTTTTTTGAAGACTTCAGTAGCAGAAAACACAGGAGCGGGTCGACTGGCACTTGCGAACTGCTTCTGCTTCGGGCGCCGCGCGGCAAGAAAGACTGAAGAAGATGGCGTCGGCTGACGCTTTTATACCCCAGGCGCTCTGACGTTGGGGAAAGGGCGACATCAGCCGACGCCGGACCCAGACTTTGGAATCCAGCTGACCGAAGGGCTGCCTGAGGCAGGACAACCCATATGTCAGGACTGCAGTTGCATCCTTGAAGGACATCAGCCGACCGGTTCTGTTGTAAATTGCTTCTGCTACAAGCTCCACAGCAAGAAAGACTGAAGTAATGGAGTCGCCTGCTCTCCTTTATAGGTCTGACAACCTGACGTCACCCAGCAAGCGACAGTAGCAGACGCACAAAACCTTGACTCTGGTATTCGGACCGACTGAGGGCTACCACAGCATGGATAACCCAATGGTTAGGACTGCAGCAGTGAAACATGAAGAACATCTTCTATTGAGAAAATCTGTGCTGCAACAACCTGGTCTATCCCATTACTAACTTGACATAGTTTCCAGAGATACAGCATCCTTTGGCTCCACTGTGCTCCGGCATATCCTTCCACAGGTGCCAACCGGGGCAATCATACAGCTGACTCAGTGAAGAGAAGAATGAATGGACAACATCAGATTTAGGAGTTATGCACTTACCCTAACTTGGTATCCGTGTTGTCCTACTTCATTCTTCCTCACATACCACCCAACCTTCCCCCTTCCAGGAAGTCTAGAGTATCTATACAAATATGAGCTCCATGGATCTCCATCTTGAATTCCAGTTGAGTGTATTTTTATTGTTATTGGGTTCATATTTGTTATTTTCATACCCTTTTCATCCTTTGAGGCAGTAAACTCGATCTGATGAGTTAGAGGAGATGCAGGGCATTACGGGAGTTGGAGGAGCTTGAGACTTCTAGAATCCATCTTTTGGAATAGCCGGTTCAGATCCAATGTCAGATCCAAGGACCCAGTGGTGAGGAAGAATGAAATGGGACAACACAGAAGCCAAGTTATGGTAAGTACAGGACTCCTAATTTCTCTGTGTATTCCTCATGTTTGTACAACATGAGGAAAACCATTCAATTCCTATCTCACAAGGAATAACCGTATAAAAAGATTGCACATTTGCAGTCACCAACCATTCTTCCTTTCCTACTGTAACACATTTAATTTTTTCCAAAAAATGTGAGCTGCCTCTAAGAAAGGGGAATCTCCCACCAACTTAAATAATGCCCTATCAACAAATCTGGGGATGGATTCTGTTTTGGATGTTGATGCTAAAACTACAGGTCTAAAAGGAGACAAATATGCAATTTTAGTATCTGAAACAATCTATAAAACTATTTTTTCTGGATTAAGAAAGTATAGGGTCAGTAATAATCTCATTACACCAATTCTCATACAACCATCTATATACCTGAAGGACATTTTGATATCCTTCACATTATCTCATAAAAAGTCTAATCTTCCAGTAGAGAACTTATATTACAGTAAGATGTGCTGGTAATGACCATAGAACTACCTTTTTACCTGCTTTCATAATGCATATGGTGAGTTCACCTAAATCCCTTAAAGCTTTCTTTTCAACCACTGTTAACTTGTAAAAAGTACAGTTTTGTACCTACCATAAATGTAGATGTTCGAAGATCCACATTGCTGCAGTCCTAACACTTGGGTAGTCCGCTGTCCCAGTCGGCCCGAATACCAAAGTATATGGCTGACGTCGGTCAAGGCGCATTAGTCTGACGTCAGGACGTCAGGGTACAAATGCGCATGACCGACGTCATATCCTCAGTCTTTTCTTGCCCCAGATGTCAGAAGACCCTAAAAAGATAAAGCTAAAACCAAAAAACACCACACACTCCTGCACCAAATATATATACAATATATACAAATTTACAAGAGTATAACCTCACCCACACAACCACCCCTAAACACAGAGGGAAGGAGGGAGGGTAATTGGACTGCAGCAATGTGGATCTTGAACATCTACATTTATGGGAGGTACAAAACTGTACTATGTTCTTCATACCACATTGCTGCAGTCCTAACACTTGGGTAGAATCCCAAAGCAGAGGTAAGGGAGGCTGGCAAATCATAAGGAAGCAGGAGCTGACAACATGCCCTGCAAAATAGCCGTGGCAAAACCAGCCCTAGATTTAGAGTAGAGAGGAAGGTGGTAATGCTTAGAGAAAGTATGCACTGAACTCCAAGTAGCTGCCTCCAAAATATCCTTAGTTGCCACCCCCCTTAGAAATGCTGTTGAAGTGGCAGTAGCCTTAGTGGAATGAGGCCTAATCCCAGCTGGAATCTCCTTGCCATGATGGGAATAACAAAATGCAATGCAAAACCCAATCCACTTAGAAATAGTTTGTTTTGACACAGGCTTGCCCTGAGAACTCAAAGCAAAAGAAACAAACAACTGCTGAGACTGCCTAAAATCCTTAGTCCTGCTTAAATAATAACGCAACTGCCTGTGTACATCTAAAGTGTGCAAAATCTTTTCCCCTTATTTTGGGGATCTGCATAAAAGGTAGGCAAATGAATAGTTTGGTTTAAAGCCACACTAGAAACCACTTTAGGCATAAATGAAGGATTAGTACGTAAAGATACCCTATCCTTTTGAAAAATCAGGAAAGACTCAACCGCCATAAGGGCCTGCAATTCAGACACCCTTCTTGCAGATGTAATGGCTAACAAAAAGCAGTCTTCCATGACAAATACTTCAATTCAGCAGTAGCTGCAGGCTCAAAGGTTGTAGAGTGAGTTTCTCCAACACAAAATTGAGGTCCCAAGCAGGAGTAGGAGCTCTACGTGGGGTCTTATATTCTTTGCCCCTCTAAGAAATTGCTTGAACAAAGGATGAGAAAACAATGGTGGGTCACAATCATAGTGAGCTGAAATTGCTGCAGCATGAATCTTAATGGAAGAGAAAGACAAACCTTTGTCCAATAACTCAGTAAGATATTGAAGAGCCACACTCAAATTTGGCTCAGAAACATCCAAATCCTTTGCTGCACACCAAAATAAAAATCTCTTCCATTTTCCTCGTACACTTTCCTTGTACTAGGTCTTCTGGCTTCCATAATCACATTCAAAACTTGTTGAGGAAGCTGAGACCTGCTTTGGTTCAAAACAGAATATGCCAAGCTGTTAGATGAAGAGAGTGAAGCTTGACATTGAGCAGATGCCCGTCCTTCTGAGACAATAGGTGTGGAATCAAAGGTAAGGGCCATGGAGGCTTCCTTACCAGACTCCTCAGTAATGGGTACCAGTGCTGTCGAGGCCAATCTGGAGCTATTAAAATCATCCTTGGCTTGTCTTGTCTGACCTTTAGAAGTACCTTTGGGAGGAGAGGCAGAGGTGGAAAGGCATACACATGAAGATTTTTCCAACTGAAAGAAAGAGCATCCACTTTCCAGGCTGTGTGATGAAACCTTTTCGTGCAAAACTTTGGCAGCTGGTGGTTTAGTGGAGAAGCGAACAGATCTATGTCTGGAGTTCCCCATGACACTGTCAATGTCTGAAATACATGAAGATCCAGTTTCCACTCGTGGGGATCCATGATTTGCCTGCTTAACACATCTGCTAAGGAGTTCTGTGCTCCTGGCAGAAACCTTGCTTGAAGATTCAGCTGCAAGCTAGCATGATCTCCCACAAAATCATTGCTTGCCTGCATAGAGGATAAGAATGTGTTCCCCTTGTTTGTTGATGTACCACATGACAGTTGTGTTGTCTGTTAGAATCAACACCTGCCCTGGAAGAAGTAAATCCTTGAAAGCCAGTAATGCAAACTGGACTGCTAACATCTCCTTCATGTTGATATGTAGATGCTGCAGTCTGGCAGGCCACTTGTCTTGTATCCACTTTCCATTCAGATGAGCTCCCCAAGCTGTGTCTGAGGCATCTGTCGTTAGAATCTGTCTCGCCTCTGGCGGGTCACAGAGAGTCCCTTGTTTAGGTGACATTCCTGAGCCCACCACAAAAATTCCTTTTGAATGCAAGGTATTATTTGAATGACAGTGTCCAAATCCTGGCAGTGCTGTGTCCATACATTTTTGAGATACCATTGTAGCTTCCTCATATGCAGTTTGGCATTGGGAAGTACCAGAATACAAGATGCCATGAACCCTAATGCTTGAAGGACTGTCCTTGCAGTCAGCCCGGACTGATGAGATAGTTGATGGAAGTAAAGAGAAAGATTTTTTTGTTTGTCCGGGGTTAAAAAGGCCATCTGGGTTGCTGTATTCAGTCTCACACCCAGAAAGCACATGTCTTGAGAGGGTACTAGACTGGACTTTATTTCGTTCACAGAATACCCTAGGCATCTTAGCACTGCTATCACATATTCCAAATGCTGAAGAAGCACGTCCCTTCCTTGAGCGAGAATCAGGCAATCATCCAAATAAGGATAGATTTGTATTCCTTTTAGCCTGAAGAAAGCTATCACTGGAGCCAGAACCTTTGTGAATACTCTGGCAGTAGATAAGCCAAAGGGCAATGCAGAGAACTGATAATGAGAATTCCCAGCTCGAAAACGCAGATACTTCCTGCAAATTAGTCTGATAGGAACATGAAGGTATGCTTCCTTGAGATCCAAAGTTACCATCCAGTGATCTTTGCCCAGCAGAGGTAAAAGCTGTTGTAACGTCAACATTTTGAACTTGGGAATGTCCAGATAAGTGTTGAGGATAGACAGATCCAAAATTGGTCTCCACGTGTTCCCCTTTTTGGTACTAGGAACAGGCGAGAATAAAATCCTAGGCCCCTTTCTGGCACAGGAACCGGCTGAATGGCCCCTATTTGGAGCAACAGAGAAATTTGCTTGTGAGCCTCTTTCCTTTGTTGAGGAGGAATGTCTGGCATGCCTTTGAAAGGAGGCAAGGTATGGAAATAAAACCTGTAACCGTGGTGAATGATATCCAATACCCATCTGTCTTGGGTAATTAAACTCCAGTTTTCTTTGAAAAGTGCCAACCTTCCTCCCAAAGGTGCTGCCAGACGAGAAGATTCTGGCAGCTGAAAAGGCAGGTCATTGTGTCTGTTTACGAAAGGACTGACCCCTGCCCTCACCAGAAGACTGAGCAGGTGAACTCCTGTTCTAGGCCTAAAAGAACCTTGAGCTCTGCCTCTACCACGTCTAGACCTACCCCTAGACTGGGAATCATAAGCAGGATATGTCCACCCCTTGGTAGGCCAATTTCTACTAAACTTGGAGGCTGAACCTGCAAAAATCTTTAACAGTCTGCATAGACTTAGCCTTGTCTTCCATTTTCTTTAGAACTGCTTCCACAGGCGAACCAAACAACACATCAGATTGTAAAGGAGCATCTAAAATCCTTGTTTTCACATGCTCAGCTAAATTCTGATCCCTCAACCAGGCGTGCCTGCGAAGAACAGAACCAGTGGCAGCCCCTCAAGAGGCCTGCACAGCATCAAAACCACATTGCAAAGAATGCTTACCCACCTGTTCAGAAACATGAACTAAATCCTGCAACTCTTTACACTCAATACCTTCCGCCAAAGCATCTACCTTAGACTTTAATTGTGAAAGGAGATAATTCTGGTATTTCAACATGTGAAACTGGCAATTCAAAGCTCTCATGGCCAAAGTGGAAGAAGTATACACTTTCTTTCCCCATCTATCCAAAGCCCTAGCCTCTTTATCTGGAGGAACAGGATTAACAACAGAAGCCTTAACACCTTTAGGCCCCTGTGAAACAGTTTCTGGGTCTGCCCTAGGACTCTTAAAAAGATACTTATGAGCTTCAGGCACCCTATAATATCTATCTGGTTTAACTGGAGCAGGAGGCAAAGAGTCAGGGTTCAGAGAAGCCTCTGCAAAAACATCCTCTACCACATCTAGAACAGGAGGTATAGCTAAAGGCCTATGCTGGGGTAGAAACAAAAATTCCCTAAGCCTTTTCCTGGAATCAGAGAAATCCTGACCTTCCCATTTAAAATGCTCCCTCATGGAATGAAGAGTCTCTGAAAATGAAAAATCCTCAGGAGGAGAAGCAGAAGGAGTAGAATCATCTACATCAGAATCAGAGTAAGGGGAATACTCCTGCAAGTCTTCAGCCGAAGACTCAGAAGCATCCGAACACTGCTCAAAACTCCCAAGCTCAGGTTCCATCCTAGGCCTCTTATCAGGAGGGGGCATAGAACCTCTAATCATAGTAATCAAATCTTCTGCCATCTTAAGCATATGCTTCTTAGGTACAGACCCTGAAGAACTAGGGGTAACTCCTGAAACAAAACCTGGCCTGCCCCTGGGAGAAGCCTTGGAAACAGCAGGGGAGGGCCTAACTACCTTAGGAAGGGAAGGAAGAACAGCTACCTGAGAAGCCCCTTCCGCCTGGCCTACCTCCTGAGAGGTCACATCTTGCAGTAATAAAGTCTCTCCCTGGGATTCCAAAGAAATTTCTGGCTGAACCCCTGGCTCCACCGAGCCCTCTAAAGAACCAACATCCGGGACGGACGGTTCTTCCAGCCTAGGCTTTGCTGTTTTGTCCTTGCGCTTTTTGAAGCGGGCCGGAGCATCCGACGGCATTTTATAATTACACCGCTTCCCAAAAACTAACCTGGCACAATCTAATTAGTGCGTTTGTTAAATCTAGCACAAGAGCAACAGCCAACAACGTCGTGCTCAGGCCCTAAGCAAGGTATACACAAGGTATGGTAATCCCTATGAGGTATCTGTTTCCCACAAGAAATACAGTTATTCACTTTTTCTGACATCCGGTAAAATACTGAGGCAAGAAAAAACCAAAATAATCCCCAACGGGGTACTTAGCCAACTTGATTCGGTCTGAAACTCCGACTTGAAAATCTCAGAACGCCAACCTGCACTTGCAAAACTGCTTCTGCATCGGACCATGCGGCAAAAAAGACTGAGGATATGACGTCGGTCATGCGCATTTGTACCCTGACGTCAGACTAATGCGCCTTGACCGACGTCAGCCATATACTTTGGTATTCGGGCCGACTGGGACAGCGGACTACCCAAGTGTTAGGACTGCAGCAATGTGGTATGAAGAACATCTTGTTCACTGGTTTGGACAATGCTTCTCTAATGTCCCTATCACAGTTATTCTCATATGCCTTAACTGGGGAATGAACAATCTCCTTTGTTAGTATCACTTTTCCCTTTAAGCAAAACTTCCTCACATACCCTTTTAAGTCCAGAACCGTCTAAAAAAATGCTGAACCTTGTTGCAGGAACAAATGAAAAACCTTTCTGTAATAAATCTCAATATCATTTAAAACTCTCAGACAGACTAAATATTTTGCATTTCAAAGGAATTACCCATTTCAT
Organism: Protopterus annectens; assembly: GCF_019279795.1. Lineage (NCBI taxonomy): Eukaryota > Metazoa > Chordata > Ceratodontiformes > Protopteridae > Protopterus > Protopterus annectens. The sequence continues at coordinate 642,079,849 of NC_056746.1, read as the reverse complement.
CCAATTCCCCTTCTATGCAGGAAAATGTCCTTTTGCATGGTCCCTTTTGTCTAGTTGTCTCTGAGAAACGAAGCCACCTCTGCCCATGTTTTCTGTTGATTCTGCACTTCTGCCAGAAATATTTTGAATGTTTGATGTACTTTGTTGATTGGTGGTCACAATGTTTTCCTTCCCTTTTCTCTCTCTGCATGGATGTCTGGGTGGAGTTCCAATGGATTTATGCCTGGGGGAAAAAAAACATTCACTAATACGATGAATCATTTTTCCTGACTGCGATTTGCTCTTAAATACCTGGTGCAGAAACATCACTTCCTTTCTTCCCTTAAGGTGGAAAAATCATTTGAATTAAAATACTCCTGATATCTCTCAACTTTTCTTTTCCTTTTTCTTTATGTGAATGTTTAAAAACATTTAATTTAGCTTCTGATCTCCTAATACAATCATCAAACTTCTATTTTCAGCTACTAAAGATGAAATTATTGTTCAAACAGGTCTATCATTTGAGCTTTAAAATCTCACTTTCATTGTGGGAACTTAAGAGTACTTAGGCCAACCTTGCATTCTCACATATTTGACACCACTTGTTTAAAAAAGACCAAGAATAAAACCACTGGGTTTACTGTGAACCATGAGATCTTTTGGAACCTTCTGGTCTAAACAAAAATCAGAAAATACTTTGTCCCACTCTTATTTTTTTTTTTTTTTTTCATTTTAAAAACTGCTGCTTCCTAGTCTTTAAAGATAACCCATATGCATATTGTTTTTTTAGACAAACCCTCAGGCACACCAAAACTCAAATCTCCTAGGTTTCGTGGAAAGTTTCCAAAGAACTCAGTAATGTTGGAATTCCCACATAAGCACACACCCTGACTCACAAGTTCATGTGTGCGCAAAAAATTTTTTTTTCTGTGCTGTACTCAACAGTACATTCATTCACAGTGGATTAGAATAAATCAAATTCATGTACCTCACTTCCAGCACCATCTCTCCTTAGCAAAACAAAGCCTCTATGGACATCTTCAAACAACTCGATCAAAAATCCATGAAGAGGGGCTACAGGGTTGAATGGACTCAACATAAAAGAACCAAAATGCACCGAGTGGTTACAGTGACAAACTTGTTTATTAAAATAAATTAAATCAAAATATTATGCTTTTGACCTCAAACTAGGTCTTCATCAGAATAAATCTCATACTAATAACCCTTTTCAACTCATCAACATGATCATATGATCAAATAGCAGGTGACCAAATCATTTAAATGTTTTCTTATTTCCATTTCTTTTTAACGCTGTGGCATAATTGACTATTCCATTAAGTCCTGGACTTGTATAAGCATTCAATATAATCTGCCATTTGATTTCTAAACAAATTCTTCTTCCTTGTTACCATTAAAATTACTAGGAACAAAATCAACCACTGCGAAAATGAATTTCTTGCATGTCACTTAATGCCTTGCCAAAGTGTTCCTGTCATTTCTTTTTTAATGGTGCCTTGACATTTATATATCCTTTTTTACTGCATCACAATAAAAATTTGAATTTTCAGAAATGAATCTGCAATGGAGCAATTCAAATATTTACAACTGCCTACTTTACTTTGATGTTGAATAAAAAATCAAACGTTGTTTACCCTTCAGTAATATTTTTCAAATTTCTACCTTTTTTGTTTACAAACATGTTCTTTCCCAACCAAACAAGCCACTTCATCATTCCAAGTTAATATACTCTAGTTGTTGTTAACAATGTTCTTAATCAACTGGCTGTCTAATGAAAACATTGGCACGGCCACCCACCAATCTCTATCCATATCGGTTCTATTTTTCCTCAATATCACCCACAATATCAAATTTACTAATAGCATGGCTTAAATTTTTGGGATACCGTCATAACAAAAATGGTTTGTGCATATTTTGCAGCATGTGGAAAGTTAGCTGGAGGAAGGATCTTGGGAGTCTGGCAGGAGTACAGCTGGGGTTCAATACAAGTAAACGCAGCAAGTGTGGCACTTAAAGAAGTAGAAAACATTGAAAATATTCAAGTGTGTTGGTTATAACAGATTTAAATCATGAGAAGCAATATGAAGGGGGGTTGGCAAAGGCTAACAGAATATATGTGGAGGAAGACTGCAAATGGAGTGCTGTATACAGACTTGGAAGCTGTGTAGGAAGGCAGAGAAGGACATTAATTTGGCAGAGGTGTGCAGACATGTTGGAGGCTTGACATATAAACTGTATGAGGAAATAGGAGGAAGAGCCTGGGTTATATTCTCCTAAAAAGCAAGGGAATCACAGTATGGCTATACAAGGCTAGGAGAACTAAATGCAAGGAAATACATCTAGAATAAAGAAAAGAGGAGGACAGGACAATCTGCAAACAGGCTTTTACGAATAAAGTTAGCTGCCGGATAGATGTGCAAGGCAGTTCCTACATCTGCCACACATGGACAAATACGGATATTTCTGCCACACACAGAGAAGTCTGGATATTTCTGTCTATGTTTATGTATTGTAAGTATAACTGCTGTCATTTACCCTACAGAAAACTTTTGCAAAAACCTACGTTGCACAAGCAGCACACCACATATTTTAAATGAACAGTTTATTTATATTTAAATAAATGCCATCCTTCTGATAAACCCAAAAGAGAAAGTATAACAGATTGTCAGAAATGTTATATATATACATATTAAAATTAACAATCTTTAGGAATAAAATACATTCAACAGCTTATTAACAGTAATGCTCATGTTTTTGGTCTCCAAGCCACTCTGCATAAATCAGAATGGTACAGCTGCTACTTCATGATGTGCATCGGGAATTCCAATAAGGAACCAAAGCTGTTTAAGACATGTTGCAGTTTGATACTTTGGAGTCACGATTTTGGACCTGTAGAAAAAAAAAATAGATGACTTAACATTTGACTTGCATTAATCTTTCCTCTAGATTTGGTTAACACCACACAGTGCATTGTATATACTCACAATCCATGCAATACCTCACTAGTTCTACCACTATGAAAGTATTTTGTTTGTGTAACACATGCACCTCAGAGTTAACATAAATAGAAGTTATGTTCTTACCATAACGTTCCATGTTAGTTGTCTTCTTCTCGCCTTCTTCTTGCTGGATGGGTTCGAGACCCTCCGACTCGGCCACTCTAAAAGCTCGAGAGTTGGTTCCACCGGCTTGAGGTCCCCTTATATCCCACAATGCTAGGCGTGAATTACCTCAGATCTCGTTTGTGAGCTAGGCCCAGCTAATAATACAACCAGAAAAAATTGGAAAAGAGTCCACCTCTATAACAAAGGGGGAGAGAAAAGGTGACCTAAGCCTGATCTAGGAAATATGCACAGCAGAGCATATACCTATAGCAAAGAGGTGGTAGAAAGAGAGGTCACAATCAAACTCCTCTAGGTCTGTCCAGGCCAGGGGGAAGGAGGTGGGGCCATAAGAAAGAAGGCGAGAAGAAGACAACTAACATGGAACGTTATGGTAAGAACATAACTTCTATATGTTGTTGTCTATCTCGCCTTCATTCTTGCTGGATGGGACCCGCCCCCTAGCACCTTGTCCCGGTGGCCTAACGGAACAGACTCTTGAGAACAGTGGAACCAAAGTTAGCTCTATGCCTAGAAGCTAAATCCAACTTATAATGTGAAATGAAAGTGTGAGGAGTAGCCCAAGTAGCCGCTGCACAAATGGTGTCAATAGGCAGTCTGTCTTGGAAAACTATAGAAGTAGCCAAAGCTCTGGTGGAATGGGCTTTAGGTTTGTTAGGCAGCTTTTGGTGTCTCATTTCATAAACAATGGAAATTAGAGATGTTATCCATCTAGATAGTGATACCTTGGAAACAGAAAGTCCCTTTTTGCCTTCTGCATAAGAGACAAACAGCTGGTCAGATTTTCTGAATTGTTTGGTTCTATCCAAATAGTACCTTAACTGACGATGAACATCTAGCCAATGCAATTTTTGTTCAGACCTATTAGAATATTCTGGAAAAAAACACAGGGAGGTCAATGCTTTGATTTAGGTTAGACGCCGAGGCTATTTTAGGTAAAAAGGACGGGTTGGTTCGTAAGGATACCCTGTCCTTATGGAACAACAGATAAGGAGGTCGACAGCTGAGTGCATGAAGTTCTGAAACTCTTCTAGCTGAAGTAATAGCTACCAGAAAGAGAGTCTTCCATGATAGCAATTTTAATGAACAGGAAGCTGCAGGTTCGAAAGGGGGAAGAATCAAAGAACTGAGCACTAAATTAAGGTCCCAAGGAGGAGGAGGATTTCTTATAGGAGGTCTGAGAAGAAAAACTCCCTTCAAAAAAGCTTTGCAAAGCTTGTGGGACATGATGGCAGACTCTGAAATGCCTACATGAAAGTTAGATATAGCTGCCAATTGAACTTTGAGAGTAGAAGGAGATGAACCTGCATGAAAGAGTTCAGCTAGAAAATCAAGAACTATATGGATGGGAGCAGTGAAAGGATCAAAATCCTTTCCTTGAGCCCAATAGGCAAAGCGTTTCCACTTACTAAGATAAATTTTTCGAGTGGAAGATTTATGTGAAGCTATTAAAATATCTCGAACAGTGTGAGATATTTGAGGAAGCCTGGCTAGGGTAGGAACTGGAGGAACCAAGCAGTGAGGTTCAGAGAGGGGAGGGAGCGGTGTAACTGACCCGACTGATGGATCAAAAGATCTGGTACTAGGTCCAGATGCCAAGGTTGCTCCAACAGAAATTGATGTAGAAAGGGGAACCAAACCTGTCGAGGCCAGTAAGGAGCAATGAGGATCAATGAGGCCTTCTGAGCAATAGCTTTCTGTATCACTTGAGAGATTAGTGGGAAGGGAGGAAATGCATACAGAAGTCCCGGGGCCAAACTTGGACTAGAGCGTCTCTGGGCTGGCCTGGTAACGGAATAGGGTGAAAAATCTCTGCACTTGCTGTTTTGGGAGTAGCAAAAGGTCGCAGCAAGGCTGACCCCACTTGAGAAAAAAATTTTTCTCGCATAGAATCTTTCAGAGACCACTCGTGAGGCATGAGGATAGCCCTGCTCAACTTGTCCGCGATTTGATTGGACTTCCGGGATGTGCGTTGCTATCAGAAACGCTGAGAAGAAATCGCCCATTGCCACAGTCTGAGTGCTTCTCGACATAGGGGATAGGACCTGGTTCCGCCTTGTTTGTTGATATACCACACTACAGACATATTGTCCGCCTGGATTGCTATCGCTCCCAGGGAAGAGAGTCTTGAAGGGCTTGCAACGCTAAAAGCACTGCTCTCATCTCTAGAACATTTATATGCAAGTGGCATTCGTCTGGTTGCCATATGCCCTGGACAGTTCTGCCCTGATAATGCCCCCCCCACACGATCAGGGAGGCGTCCGTTGTCAGAATAGCAACCGGAGGAAGGAACAAAGGGTCTTCCCAAGAAGAGCTGAGGAAGACATCCACCACAGAAGATGATTCTTGCATGTTTGCGTAATCATAATGGTGTGAGACATCGGAAGTTGTTGGTATGACCATTGTGTGAAGAGCATCCATTGAAGGATTCTCATGTGGAATCTGGCTAATGGAAGCAGAGGAATGGCCGCCATAATCCCTAATACTTTCAGAACTAACCTGGCTTTGGCTCTGTTGTTGTTGAAGAGAAGAGACCAGTTTGCGTATGTCTGTTATTCTCTGATCTGTTAGTCTCGAACATGCTGACTGTGTCTAGATTTGCGCCTATGAAGGTAATAGCACGACAAGGCGACAAAACAGACTTTTCAATTTACTGAGATGCCTAACTTTTGACAAATGCGAAAGGTGTAGTCTCTGGCCATTAGAAGAAGATGCTTGGTGGGAGCTGTGAGGAGCCAGTCGTCCAAATATGGAAACACCTGGAATCCTTGACGTCTCAGGTGAGAAGCTACCACTGCCATGCATTTGGTAAACACCGGGGGCAGTGGTGAGTCCAAAGGGCAGGGCTCTGAATTGAAAATGACTGGTTCCCAGCCTGAAGCGGAGGAATCTTCTGGAGCCGCCTGTTCATTTTATATGATAGTACGTGTCCCAAGATCTATAGAGCACATCCAGTTTTCCTTTCCCAATAGGGAAGGATGGACTGTAGCGTGACCATCCAAATCTTGTTTTCTTGACTGACTTGTTCAAGATACTGAGATCCAAAATTGGTCTCCAGTCCCCTGTTTTCTTTGGAACTAAAAGAACCTGGAGTAGATTCCGGATCCTTGCTGGTCTGCTGGAACTGGCTGAATTGCTCTTTTGCGAGCAGCTTTGAAATTTCCAAAGCTGCAAGATCCCTTTGAGCCGGTGGAACATCTGGCAGGGATTTTTGATTGGTTTGGAATGCGAACTAAGGAATGGAATAGCCTTCGAAATGATGGACTGTACCCACTTGTCTTGAGTTAGGGATAGCCAGGCTTCTGGGTACAGTGACAATCTTCCCCCGACTGCCTCCGAAGGTGGACAGTCAGGCAACACCTCAGGGATGCTGAAAGGGCTTATCGGAAAAGGTTTCTCGATTGCCCTGGTTCTGCAGACCCCCTCTGCCTCTGGGGCGACGTCTACCATTATTGTTCCCTCCTCTGCCTCAGGAGGGGAACCGACTCTGTGCGTCAGGCAAATTCCCTTGAGATTGTTTACGGAACCACATTTTCCCACTTTTCTGGCCTTGGGGTAAGGTCTAGAAGGAGTAGAAAAACGGACTCCGACGGCAGACAAGGTTTTGCCATCCGTCTCGCACCTAGTCAAGGTTTCTTTCACTTGAGGACCAAAGAGAGATAATCCATCAAACGAGGAATTAGTGAAAGACGTTTTAAAGGGGTCCGCGAAATTGCATAGTCGCATCCAGGCATGCCGGCGTAAGGCTACACCTGTCCCTGCGGCTCTACTCGCTCCATCAGCCGCATATGAAAGGAGGCGCATGGAGGAGTTAGCTATAGAATTCAGGGTAGTCAGCTGGGTGTTCATCTTGTCCTGAAAACCTGCAGCTGTAGGATCCTTCAACATCTCACTCGCTTCCTTGATCAAGTCTCTGGAGACGAGTGAAATGGCATAAGTAGTTCAGCTTAACGCATTGCAAATATCGCTGAAAACATCCGCTTCCGTATCTGTCCATAGACCTAGATTCCTTGTTAGGGGATGGACAGGCACTGAAGGATCAGCTAGTTCCTTCTTGGTGGCAGCAGCTACCACCATAGCATCCACAGTAACTCCTTTGGTCAGAAATTGTTATCAGTGGGTGCTGTTATAAATTTAGAAGGTCTCCTGGGGTAGGATCCACTGAGTCAGGGGCCGTCCAGGCTTTGCTTGCCACCACCTGCATGCGCGGGTCAAAGGGGGACACCCAGGAGGTGGAAGGCGAGAGCCAAACGCCTCAAGATACACAGATTCATCCTCCGAAGGGTTAAGGGCTGGCCAATTTCCCTCTGCTTGAGGATCTCTAGAATGTCTGCAAAGGAGACATCTTCAGAAGGGGAACGGGGGGAACCCTCGGAATCCTCTAAATCTGTGTCAGAGGTGACAGACTCAGGTGAGTCTATGTGTTTCCTCTTACACTTTCTCTTCCTAGGGGCCTCCCCTGCCAAATCAGGAGAGGCCTCGAAGAGGATGAAATCCCCACAGGGGATTCTTGAAGAGTTGGCTCTCTGCGGTCAGGGATGAGGGAGAGAGTAGACATCACCTGAGGCACCGAAGAGGGAGGGGCGGACGGAGCCGACTGTGGAGTTGAACCAGGTTCCAACACACTCCGCATGACCTCGAATGCACCCCTGTCAGGCAGAGCCAGAGATCCCCGCTCCGAGAAGCTGAGAACCTCCCTCGGCACTGACAGAGATGGCTCGAGGTCGATGTCGGAGCCGAACTCACCAGCCGAAGCACCGAGAGGGAGAGCGGGTCTGACAAGGGTCCGATGCCACTCACCCCTCGAGCCGACGAGGGAAGTCCGCCGAGATTCTTCAAAGGAAGAAATCGGAGTCGGCAGACGGAACCGAAGACAAGTGTATCGGTTCGACGCTACCACAGTCTCCGTTCGAGACGCCCGCCCGAGCTCAAAGGAGTCGGAGGAGGAATATTTAGAGGAAAGGTTGAAGCATCGACTGATGAGTCGGGCTCTGAAGCATTTGGGCCAGTGCCTCGGACTTTAGAAGTCGACTCACTACCCTCTGAAGGTCATGATCCAAAAGCCTCGATGACCTAGAGGAGTGAGACCTATGGCCCGCTCAGACAGCAAGGGAGACGCTGGAGCCGAATGAACGGAGCCAAGGGAGGTGACCTAGACCTCTTTCTAGATGTCGGCTCCGAAGGTCTGATCGGAGCCGACCCAGGAATTTCCAATACCTCGGCTCCAGCCGGAGCCGAGGGAACCACAGAAGCTGTAAAGACTCATCGGCTCCAACCGAGCCGATGTAGCAGTAGGCTTCAAGCCTTAGGCCTCGACTCAGAAACTGGAGTCGAGGTCTTAGAAGCCTTGGAAGGTTTTCCCGAGGATGCAGCTAGGGAACCTTCAGGCTTGAGCAAACCCCTTAGGATGAGTTTGTTCTTTCTTTCCTGCAGGACTCTAGGGCTGAAGCCATGGCATACAGCACAAGAGTCCTGCAGGTGTGTAAAGGTCCCAGGCAGTACACACAAGAAGTGTGACCGTCTGTCAGAGACATTTTCTGACAGCACGAGTCACACTTCTTGAAGCCTGAGACCTTTGAATCCTTGGACATTTTCAAGGAACCGAAGTGTAACCACCACACAAAACACACACACACCGATTACACTATCAGAAAAAAAGGGGAAATTAAACTAAAGGCTAAAGAAAATAGTTAGTTTATATATAAAATAAATCCCTACAAAAACACAAACACCACTATTAGGGATGGAAGGGCCCGAAGGCCTAAGGAAAGAACTTATCAGTTCTTGTGGGAAAGGGGCTGGATAAGGGTAGAAAGGATAAATATCCACTACACTATAGTTAAAGAAGAAAAAGCTAAGCTAAAAGGGGTTTAAACAGTAATTAAACTGATCTAATACAACTGACCTGAGCCGGTAGAAAAAACAACACCTCGATCGCTGTAGCGGCAAACGAGATCTGAGGTAATTCACGCCTGGCATTGTGGGGATATAAGGGGGCCTCGAGCCGGTGGAACCAACTCTCGAGCTTTTAGAGTGGCCGAGTCGGAGCCGAGGTCGGCTCCGAACCCATCCAGCAAGAATGAAGGCGAGATAGACAACTTAACATCAGGCATTAATGAAGGTCTCTCCCAGCAAGGAATTAGGTATTTTACTTATTTGCTCTTTAACTAGGTTAGTTTTACTGGACAAAAAACAATGACCTCTTTCAGCAGAGCCCCAGTGAGATACATTTAAGAAACTTAAGATTTATAACATGCAAACAAATTGTATCAAGTTTCAACATTTGATAAGTAGAAAAAGGTAGGTAATTTGAATGTATAACCTTTTGGCAAGCCAACATCTGCTCATGAAAGACAATTTAGACTTATAACTAAAGGAAAATGGAGGATAGGGAAGGATGAGAGAAATAAGGTAGTGAACGGGGGGGGCAAAAGTTTTTTTGTTGTTGAAATTAAACAGAATTAATAACTGCTTATTTCAGTACAGGGCTCCATTTTCTTCTATTGGATCCCAGTAGAGAGGATAAGTATGGTAAACTGCAACATTTCTGGAAAAGGGCTGTACAAAAGAATCAAAGTAAATCCTTTATAATGCATGAACCAGCCCCAAGCCAAGTGATCATTCACCTCAAATTAGACATCAGATCCCCCATGCAACTTCCAAATGCTCTTCCTCAACAGGGCAGTACAATTTCATATTTCTGTACTCGGAGCCTGTGTATCAGGATAAAGACAGCACCATTTCTCTACTTCAACAACCCCCTTATATTTACATTCCATACTACTCAATGAAATGAACCTGCCAAATTGCTACCCTGCTAATTCATAGCAAAAGTTAGTGCCTCATCGACAGAGCTTAAAAGTGGTATGAAAATCTGAACAAATGTATGTCAGATAACAGGAAGAATAGAAAAAGTACAGTTTTGTACCTACCATAAATGTAGATGTTCGAAGATCCACATTGCTGCAGTCCTTACATATGGGTAGTCCGCTGTCCTCGGTCGGCCCGAATACCAAAGTATTAGGCTGACGTCGGTCAAGGTGCTTAAAACTGACATCAGGACGTCAGGGTACAAAAGCGCATGACCGACGTCATTTCCTCAGTCTTTTCTTGCCCCAGATGTCAGAAGGCCCTAACAAGAAAGGCCAAAGCCAAAAACCAGCAAAACTAACCAACCACCCGTGCACTAACCATATTTACAATATGTACAACACACCACCACCACCTTCAACAACAGAGGGGAAGGAGGGAGGGTAAATTGGACTGCAGCAATGTGGATCTTCGAACATCTACATTTATGGTAGGTACAAAACTGTACTATGTTCTTCATCTCACATTGCTGCAGTCCTTACATATGGGTAGAATCCCAAAGCAGAGGTAAGGGAGGATGGCAAAACTATAAAGCATTAGGAGCCGCCAAAATGCCCTGTAAAATTGCAGTGGCAAATCCAGCCCTAGATTTAGAGTAAAGCAGAAGGTGGTAATGCTTAGAGAAAGTATGCACTGAACTCCAAGTAGCTGCTTCCAAAATATCTTTAGTAGCCACCCCTTAAAAGCTGTAGAAGTGGCAGTAGCCCTAGTGGAATGAGGCCTAATCCCAGCTGGAATCTCCTTACCATGATGGGAATAACAGAAAGCAATACAAAAACCAATCCACTTAGAAATAGTTTGTTTTGAAACAGGTTTGCCCTGAGAACCCAAAGCAAAAGAAACAAACAACTGCTGAGACTGCCTGAACCCTTTAGTTCTGCTCAAATAATATCGCAACTGTCTGTGTATATCCAAAGTGTGCAAAATCTTTTCCCTTTATTTTGGGGTTTGCATAAAAAGTAGGCAAATGAATAGTTTGGTTTAAAGCCACACTAGAAACCACTTTAGGCATAAAAGAAGGGTTAGTACGCAAAGACACCCTATCCTTGTGGAAAATTAAGAAAGGCTCAACTGCCATAAGGGCCTGTAATTCAGAAACCCTTCTCGCAGAGGTAATGGCCAACAAAAAGCAGTTTTCCATGATAAATATTTCAACTCTGCAGATGCTGCAGGCTCAAAAGGTTGTAGAGTGAGTTTCTCCAACACAAAATTGAGATCCCAAGCAGGAGTAGGAGCTCTACGTGGGGTCTTATATTCTTTACCCTCTAAGGAATTGCTTAAACAAAGGCTGAGAAAATAATGGTGGGTCACAGTCATAGTGAGCAGAAATTGCTGCAGCATGAACCTTTATAGAGAGAAGGACAAACCTTTGTCCAATAACTCAGTAAGGTATTGAAGCGCAACACTTAAATTAGGTTTAGAAACATCAAAGTCCTTTGCTGTACTCCAAAATAAAAATCTCCTCCATTTATCTGCGTAAACTTTCCTTGTACTAGGCCTTCTGGCCTCCAAAATAACATTCAAAACTTGTTGTGGAAGCTGAGACCCTCCAGGGTTTAAAACAGAATATGCCAGGCTGTCAGATGTAGAGAATGAAGTTTGACATTGAGTAAATGACTGTTCTCCTGAGACAGCAGGTGAGGAATCGAAGGCAAAGGCCATGGAGGCTCCCGTACCAGACTTCTCAGTAATGGGTACCAGTGTTGTCGAGGCCAATCTGGAGCTATTAAAATCATGTTTGGCTTGTCCTGTCTGACCTTCAGGAGTACCTTTGGGAGGAGAGGCAGAGGTGGAAAGGCATACACGTGAAGATTGCTCCAATTGAATGAGAGAGCATCCACTTTCCAAGCTGTGGGATGAAACCTTTTTTTGCAAAACTTTGGCAGCTGGTAATTTAGTGGAGAAGCGAACAGATCTATGTCTGGAGTTCCCCATAACACTATCAATCAGTGAAAAACATGAGGATCCAATTTCCACTCGTGGGGATCCATAATTTGTCTGCTCAACACATCTGCTAAGGAGTTCTGTGCTCCTGGCAGAAACCTTGCCTGAAGATTTAGCTGTAAACTGAGAGCAGTCTCCCACAAAACCATTGCTTGTCTGCATAGAGGATAAGAATGCGTTCCCCCTTGCTTGTTGATGTACCACATGACAGTTGTGTTGTCTGTTTGAATCAACACCTGCCCTGGAAGAAGTAAATCCTTGAAAGCTATCAATGCAAATTGGACTGCTAACATCTCCTTCAAGTTGATATGTAGATGTTGAAGTCTGGCAGGCCACGTGTCTTGCACCCATTTTCCATTTAGATGAGCTCCCCAAGCTTTGTCTGAGGCATCTGTCGTTAAAATCTGACTCGCTTCTGGCCGGGTCACAGAGAGTCCCTTGTTTAGGTGACATTCCTGAGCCCACCACAAAAATTCCTTTTGAATGCAAGGTATTATCTGAATGACAGTGTCCAAATCTTGGCAGTGCTATGTCCATACATTCTTGAGATACCATTGTAGCTTCCTCATATGCAGTTTGGCATTGGGAAGTACCAGAATACAAGATGCCATGAACCCCAAGGCTTGAAGGACTGTCCTTGCAGTCAGCCTGGACTGACGAGACAATTGGCGGAAGTAGAGAGAAAGATTCTTTTGTTTGTCCGGGGTCAAAAAGGCCATCTGGGATGCTGTATTCAGTCTCACACCCAGAAAGCACATGTCCTGAGAGGGTACTAGACTGGACTTTATTTCGTTCACAGAATACCCCAGGCATCTTAACACTGCCATCACATACTGTAAATGATGAAGAAGTTCGTCCTTTTCTTGTGCCAGAATCAGGCAATCGTCCAAATAAGGATAGATTTGTATTCCTCTTAGCCTGAAGAAAGCTACCACTGGAGCCAGAACCTTCGTGAACACTCTGGGCGCAGTAGATAAGCCAAAGGGCAATGCAGAGAACTGATAATGTGAAGTCCCAGCCCGAAAACGCAGATACTTCCTGCAACTGGGCCTGATAGGAACATGAAGGTAAGCCTCCTTGAGATCCAGAGTCACCATCCAGTGATCTTTCCCCAGCAGAGGTAAAAGCTGTTGTAACGTCAACATTTTGAACTTGGGAATGTCCAGATATGTGTTGAGGATAGATAAATCCAAAATTGGTCTCCACGTGTCTCCTTTCTTTGGTACTAGAAACAGGCGAGAATAAAATCCTAGGCCCACTTCTGGCAGAGGGACCGGTTGTATGGCCCCTATTTGAAGTAGTAGAGAAATTTGTTTGTGAGCCTCTAGTCTTTGCTGAGGAGGAACATCCGGCATGCCTTTGAAAGGAGGCAAGGTATGGAAATAAAACTTGTAACCTTGGTGAATGATATCCAATACCCATTTGTCTTGGGTAATCAACATCCAATTTTCCTTGAAGAGTGCTAACCTTCCTCCCAAAGGTGCTGCCAGGCAAGAAGGATCTGGCAGCTGAAAAGTAGGTCATTGGGCCTGTTTACGAAAGGACTGGCCCCTGCCCTCACCGAAGATTGTGCAGGTGAACTTCCTGTTCTAGGTCTGAAAGAACTCTGAGCTCTGCCCCTACCACGTCTAGATCTACCCCTAGACTGAGAATCATAAGAAGGATACGTCCACCCCTTAGCAGGCCAATTCCTACTAAACTTTGGAGGCTGAACTTGCAAAAATCTTTATCAGCCTGCATAGACTTAGCCTTGTCTTCCATTTTCTTCAAGACTGACTCCACAGGTGAACCAAACAACACATCAGACTGCAAAGGAGCATCCAAAATCCTTGTCTTAACATGGTCAGATAAATTCTGATCCTTCAGCCAGGCGTGCCTCTGGAAGAACTGAGCCAGTGGCAGCCACCCTAGACGAGGCCTGCACAGCATCAAAACCACACTGTAATGAATGCTTACCCACCTGTTCAGAGACATGCACCAAATCTTGTAATTCTTTACACTCAATGCCTTCCGCCAGAGCATCCACCTTAGACTTCAATTGAGAAAGAAGAAAGTTTTGATATTTCATCATATGAAACTGGCAATTCAAAGCCCTCATAGCTAAGGTAGAAGATGTATAGACCTTCTTTCCCCATCTATCCAAAGCTCTGGCTTCTTTATCTAGAGGAACCGGATTTTTACAACAGAGGCCTTGACACCCTTAGGTCCCTGACTAATAGTTTCTGGGTCCGCCCTAGGACTCTTATAAAGATATTTATGAGCCTCAGGCACCCTATAATACCTATCCGGTTTAACAGGAGCAGGAGGCAGAGAATCAGGATTAAGTGAAGCCTCTGCAAACACATCTTCCACAACATCCAGAACCGGGGGTATAGCCAAGGGCCTATGCTGGGGTAACAGCAAAAATTCCCTAAGCCTTTTCTGAGAATCAGAGAAGTCCTGACCTTCCCACTTAAAATGTTCCCTCATAGAATGAAGTGTCTCTGAAAAGAAAAATCCTCTGGAGGAGAAGCAGAAGGAGTGGAATCATCTGCATCAGAATCAGAATAAGGAGAGTACTCCTGCAAGTCTTCAGCTGAAGACTCTGAAACATCGAAGCCTGCTCAAAACTTCCCAACTCTGGCTCCACCCTAGGCCTCTTATCAGGAGGGGCAAAGAACCTCTAATCAGAGTAATCAAATCTTCTGCCATTTTAAGCATGTGCTTCTTAGGCACAGACCCTGCTGAACTAGGAGTGACACCAACAGAAGCTAAACTGGCCTGCCTCTGGGAGAAGCCTTGGAAACAGAAGAAGGCCTAACCACCCTAGGAAGGAGGGGAGTACAGTAACTTGAGAAGCCCCTTCAGCCTGACCTGCCTCCTGAGAGACCACCTCCTGCAAAATCAAAGTCTCCCCCTGAGACTCCAGAGAAGTCTCCGTCGGAACCACCGGTGCCACTGAAGCCTCTAAAGAACCGCGTCCAGAAAGGACGACTCATCTTGCCTGGGTTTAACTGTTTTGTCTTTGCGCGTCCTCGGAGAAGCGGGCGCCGGAGAATCCGACGGCATATTATAATTGCACCGCTTCCCAAAGACCAGCCTAGCACAATCTAACCTTCGCTAATAGTGCGCTTATTGAACCTAGCACAAAAGCGACACCCAACAACGCCGTGCTCAGGCCCCAAACAAGGAATACACAAAGAATGATAATCCCTATGCGGTATCTGTTTCCCACAAGAAATACAGTTATTCACTTTTTCTGACATCCGTAAAACACTGAGGCAAGAAAAACAAAATATTCCCCAACGGGTACTTAGCCAACTTGGATTCGGTCTGAAACTCCGAATTCGAAAAATTTCAGAACGCCGAACGGCACTTGCAACGCTGCTTCTGCATCGGACCATGCGGCAAAAAAGACTGAGGAAATGACGTTGGTCATGCGCTTTTGTACCCTGACGTCCTGATGTCAGTTTTAAGCGCCTTGACCGACGTCAGCCTAATACTTTGGTATTCGGGCCGACCGAGGACAGCGGACTACCCATATGTAAGGACTGCAGCAATGTGAGATGAAGAACATCCTCAATTCCAAACAACACTCTGTCTTCAGAGCCAGAAAATGAATTGTGTTCAGATAGTAGCACATACTCTGAACTTCTCAGTCTGTATCTAACCTGTCCCACATGGCAGTGGGGAGGACTTGCTCTTGAAACATTAGTTATTTCACACTGCAGCACACCTGCCGCTGCTGTTGTCGCTGGATTTCTTCTTGTTCACTGGCAGCCAAAGCCTGTGCAAGAGCAACATCTTCATCTTCTTGTGAGCTAAAGAAAAAAACACAGACATTGGTGGAGGGGGTGTTAGGATATTCACTTAGAGGATACATGATGAAAATAGGTATCTCAACCAGATAAATCCTATACCAGTCAATACTAAATCCAAAATGAACCTAATGATATACAACTATGCAAACTGCTTAACTATCTAATGGGTCCTGATCACACATGGAAAGAAACGAACATGGTATTGTGTGTGAAAGTAGTGCCAATTTATTTCCTCCTCCTACACTTTTATGACCATTAAGTTAGAATTACCTCTCCAACTACTCTGAAGTCAATATACTCCCAATATGTGAAAGATAAATGGATTCTTCACCTAAGATAAGGCAAGAAAAAGTTTGTGTGTGTCTGTGTGTGTGTTAAGCATCTACTTTATCAGTAGATCACAATAAGGTCCTTTTTAATGGCTCTTGTTTAGGTTAAATCTGATCAGTTTGGGAGATCCTGCATTTAGGGACATTTGTGTGCCAAAATCAAATATCATGGTGTAAAGGTGCAGCGTATACAAGAATGTGCATTCTCCAAGCCACTACTGAGTAGTTTTCTGCAAATCAAGAAATGATTAAGGCTTGGCAAAGACATTATTAACAATTAACATACAATTAAACACTTACCTAGTTTACAGAAATCTCCAGCAGTCAAGGATAATGGAAGAGATGCTCATCAGCAAAGGATGGGGCTATGTCTATCAAAGAGGATCCTCGCATATGTCAACTAATACATGTTAAGACATGGTGCAAATGTGTCTAACATGTCCAAAACTAGGTACTTTCCTTGCTGGGTCCCCTGGATGGACTAAATCTCAAATCTCAAGAAATAAGCACAATGTTGAAAGAGCAACAGGACTGCATATCATAGAGCCCAGAAAGAGGGGCCTTACAGAACATTTTTCCCAAAAAGAGGCTCAACTTCTTGGGGGGAGGGTTCCACAGCCTTTGAGGTAAGTAAGAATTGTAAGAAACAGAACCTGTGATTATTTAGTTGCAAAAAAGAATATCCATTAGAAAACTGGTGGTAACTCTCAACCACTCCAAGACCTAGCAGAGGGATCGGAGGCCAGGCAGCCTACGAGCATGAACTGACTGTGAAGCCACTGACATACAATCCACTTGACACGCTCTCAACTTGATGCCTGCTATTATCGTAGTAATGTCTTTAGTAATTTCTGCATGCCTGAGGATGCGAGTGCTGCACAGAATCTGGTCCTTGGTCTGTATCCTCACACAGTCAGCCAAGACCATGACCTCCCGAGTCCTTTCCAATGGCAGGAACAACTGATAAGTTGTCCAGCTCAGCCCCAGTAAAGGCTATCTTAAGAAGCAGTCTCATAAAACTTCTACCAATCTACGGTAATCTCCAGGGACTGCAAACAGGACAGCACCATCAAATGAACATTACCAGTAAACCCCTGAATGGCACTACTGAATAAAGGAATATGTGGAGATGCTTCGGTAAGACTTTCACCATTTCCAACACCATGGCAAAAGTGGTCAATAAAGAAAGCTCAAATGCTACCACTTAACACTGAACATAATGCCCACACAAAGCAGACTGGAGGGATATCCTACAAGGCAACAGCCAACACCTTGGAGAAGTCTTTGGATACTGAAGAAAGCCCATCTCCTTACACATTGTAGTGGAAGTGATGCCCATCCAAAAGACTCTGGTGGAATACCCTGCAATGCCCCAAATTTATCTACCAAAAGACATCCATCCTGGCCAGCAATACCTACTAGGTAACCTACAAGAGATGTTCCAGGGAGACCACCTGAAACTGAAGGCAATTAAGGTACAGTTTGCAGTTGTAGACATCTAAAACACAATAGAACGTGTTCATTTATTTTGGAAAAGAAAGAAGTCAGTAAAAGTCCTAACCTCTTTCCAAAAAAGTGGCAGGCTCTACAGCCCTTGGAGTAGTAATGTCTGGGCTGTTCCCAATAGATCCACTCCGGTGGACTGGTACATCAGGAAGCGCCTGCTGGGAAAGGAAATAAGTGCAAAAAACTGCCGAGAGTGAACACGTCTAGAACTCAGTGGTCCTTTCTAAGTGGTATGCTGGGGAAAACTGGGCCCTCGTTCAAGGGTCCAGAGGTCTTAGAGTCAAGACTGCAGGATCATCCTACTTGGTCACTTTACCAGCACTGGAGCAGGCAAATCTGTTACTTAGACTTTCAAGGAAGGTAAAAAAGTATTTTCTTCTTTTGGGATTGGCTAGAATTGTAATAGGAAGCTGTAGTGATGAGGCCCTACCTCTACTGTAGAAGGCTGTCCAGGTTCACAGTGGGTTAGGGGTAGAGCATAACTCCAAAGACGGGAGAATTTTCAAGACCTTTTCTTGGTTCCTTAAAGGCTACCTCAGGCATGGAGGACCCTCTCACTGGTTCCTTGGTGCGCATTGAGACCTGCTCATCAACTACAAGCTTTTTGAATGCAGAGGATAACAGCTTCTCCCCCTTTTGCATCTTCAACTGCAGGATTAAGCTGATGGTTCTTGTGAAAGTTTAAGGCCATGCCAATGACCCAGCTAGTGGAAAAAAATGCCTACGTGGATTACAGATTTAAAAATGATGGATACCTTTTGTCTGTTCACGTGAATTCAAATTCACAAACTGTAAAGATCATAGTCTAAATTTGTACATGGGGCAAAAACAACTAGAGGGTGCTTTCAGTTGTAGATCTGAGATATCATAGGGTTAATTTTCACTAAATGCCCAAGAACAAAAGGTACAAAACACATGCAATTATATCTTTTGAATAAAACAAAAAAAAGACAAACTTCATTAAACTTTGGTTTCTCAGCAAAAGCCTTCATAAGAATATGAAAAAATCAGACTTCATAGAGATAAGAAAAATCACACAGAAACCATGGACAAAAATTTAAATAAATTAAAAATCAAACAAATCCTACATGAATGAAAATTTTCTCCCAAAAAAAAAAAAAAGTGAATGGAACAACTTTCCTTAAGCTTCACAAAACACTGTTATAATGTTCAGAGAGAGAAATTACAAACTTCAGTAGTGAAAAAAAATATTAAGGAAAGGTATGTGGCTTAAGTAATTATAATGTACAAGAGATGAACTTGTGTAACAGGAGTGGAAGATAAAACCTAAATAAATTTCTACAATTTTTCCCAGCTCTTTTGGCTTTTCCCGGTTAGGGGTCACCACAGCAGAACTCTGGTCCACTAATGATTGGCAGTGGATTTTTACGGTGCCGAGGTGCCAGCCCGATACCAACCTTCAAAGAAAGCACACCCATTCATGCACGCACCTACCATGTCTTTAAATGTCACTTGACTGTGGGGAGGACATGCAGACTCCACACAGAAGGTGCTCCAGCTGAAAATCGAACCGGAGAAGCTCTTGCTGTGAGGCGACAATGCTAAACGCTGCACCATTGTGGCCTAGTAATAATTTAACTGATATAGCATACCGTTTTTCTTTAAGAAACCCAAAATTTGGATCTTTCCACAAAAAAAAAATAAAAAAATAAAAAATAAATAAAAATGAGCATTTGACTGCATATTGCATTCATGGATAATGGAATAGTTACAGCTGTACAACATTCACCCTATACTGCAGTGACTATAAAAAACAGTGGCAAATCACTTTGCAGTTAAGTTAAAACAAGGGGGATGTTTCAGTGGGATTCTTTTGTCACCACTGCTGCTTTGTCTTGACATTAATGCACTGAGCTGTTTACTTAACTGTAACCATACACTAATGATACTC
Source organism: Protopterus annectens (assembly GCF_019279795.1). Lineage (NCBI taxonomy): Eukaryota > Metazoa > Chordata > Ceratodontiformes > Protopteridae > Protopterus > Protopterus annectens. The sequence goes on along the minus strand of NC_056746.1, from coordinate 642,060,369 downwards.
CCAGAATCCAGCCTGGTTTAAAGACATCTCATTTACGTTTTGTGGACAATTTGAAGTTGTACAATTTATCAGAAGAGGAACTGAAAGCACAAACCAAAAATGGTTAAAACTTTCTCTGGCACAAGAATATTTGGTCTTGATAAATGAGCAAAAAAAACCCCAGAAGTTATGTACTCCCCATAATGTTCCACCTGTGTTGCTGCTCTTCATTTGCCTTCAACCTGTGGGTTACCAGATCCGACTGGGATGATCCAGCATCTGATCCGAGCTCCAAGCTCCTCCCCTACCCACAATGCCCCTGTCTCCTTTCTCCCTTCAGATAGAGTTTGCTGCCTAACTGAGCATCCACACCTAACCCAACAACTTGTCTCATGCCAAATGTCTCTATAAGCCAGAAAGGGAGAGCAAGAGCCCCCCCCCCCCCCCCAGTGGTGACCACATCCTCAAGTCGCCAGACCAGATAGGAGGGAGGGAACGGTTGAAGACAAATGAAGAGCAATAACTCAGACGGAACATTATGGTGAGTACATAACTTCTTTACCTGAAGTTACCTTCATTTGGTCTTCAACCTGTGGGACAGAGTCCCCAGCTACTAAACACCTGGGAGGCCCTCATGGAAGGATATTCTACAGCATGGCAGAGCCAAAGGATGCCCTGTTCCGGGATATGATGTCCAACCTATAATGTGAGATGAAGGTATGTAAGGAAGCTCAAGTAGCTGCAGTGCATATGTCATCTAACAAAACTCTGGACCAAAAGGCCACCAAAGTAGCCATATATCTAGTGGAATGTGCCTTCACATGACCTGGCGATGACAAACCCATAGCAGAATATCCCAATGTAATACACTGGGAAATCCAACGGGCAATGGTGACCTTAGATACTGGTTTCTCCAAAAAGGATTAAGAGTCGGAAATGAAGAGTTGGTCAGACTTGCGAAAAGATTTAGTCATGTGCAGGTAAAAACGCAACTGTCTGTGCACATCCAACAAATGCAATTTGTATTCTCCCTCATTTTGAAAATTTGGGAAAAAGACCGGGAGATTAATCACCTAATACTGGACTCAGAAGCTACCTTAGGAAGAAAGGATGAATTAGTACACAATATTGGACTCAGAAGCTACCTTAGGAAGAAAGGATGGATTAGTACACAATACTGTACTCAGAAGCTACCTTAGGAAGAAAGGATGGATTAGTACACAATACTGTACTCAGAAGCTACCTTAGGAAGAAAGGATGGATTAGTACGCAAGGATACCCTAATCCTAATGAAAAATCATGTAAGCCGGCTTGACCAACAAAGCTTGAAGCTCAGAAACCCTCCTGGCAGACGTAATGGCAATCAAAAAGGCAGTCTTCCAGGACAAAAATTGCAGATCCAGAGGCTGCAGGCTCAAAGGGGGATGAAACTAGAGCTTGCAGAACTAACGTAAGATCCCACGGCGATATAGGATACTTCACCAGTGGCCGAAGAAGAAAGATGCCTTTTAAGAAGTCTTTGAAAAGCTTAGAAGATGCTAAGGAAGCCATGTTATCACCTACATGAAAATTAGAAATTGCTGCTAATCGATCCTTGACCGTAGAAGAAAGTATAGTTGTGTACACTTACCATAAATGTAGATGTTAGAGTGTATTCACTGTTGCAGTCATTACATTTGGGTAATCTGCTGGCAGGTTGCCCTCAGTCGGCCTGAATTCCAAAGTCTTGGGTCCTGCGTCAGTTGCTGTCTCCTCCTTACATGACATCAGGTTGTCAGGGGTATAAAACAGGCAGCTGACGCCATTTTCTTTAGTTTTTCTTGCCCCAGATATGTCAGGTGCCCCCAAAAAGTTAGCATATATTTTATATATATATATATACATACATATATATATATATATATATATACATACATACATATATATATATATATATATATATATATATATATATATATATACATACATATATATACATGCATCAATACAAACTTTACCTTCATCTACAAGCAAATACACCACATAGGTTGTAGAAGAGTACAAGATAGAGAAGGAAAAACTCCAGAATGAAAGGGGGATGGCGGGCGGGAAACCTGGACTGCAACAGTGAATACACTCGAACATCTACATTTATGGTAAGTGTACACAACTGTACTATGTTCTTCGTGTTTCACTGTTGCAGTCATTACATTTGGGTAGAATCCCAAAGCTATGGATGGGAGGCTGGAGCTAAATAGCATTAGGTGCGGCTATAAGGCCCTGCAAAACTGCAGTGGCAAAGCCTGCCCTGGACTTAGAGTAGAGAGGCAAATGATAATGCTTTGTAAAGGTGTGAACAGAACTCCAAGTAGCAGCCTCTAGAATGTCTTTGGTTGGTACTCCTCTGAGAAAGACTGCTGATGTAGCTGCAGCTCTGGTGGAATGAGACCTAATGCCCTTGGGCACAGGTTTCCCATGGTGTAAGTAGCAGAAACGAATGCAGTGGCTTATCCACTTTGAAATAGTCTGCTTTGAAATAGCCTTTCCTTCTGATCCTGCAGCATATGTCACTAGCAATTGCTCAGTTTTTCTTAGAGCTTTAGTCCTGCTCAGGTAGAATCTTAGCTGTCTGTATACGTTCAAGGAATTCAGAATTCTCTCCCCCTTGTTCTGCGGATTTGGATAAAATGTTGGCAGATGAATAGTTTGGTTAAGAACCACACTGGAAACCACCTTAGGCATAAATGAAGGATTGGTCCTCAGAAACACCCTGTCTGGGTAAAATATGATAAAAGGCTCCACAGCCATGAGGGCCTGTAGCTCTGAGACTCTTCTTGCTGAAGTAATTGCTAGGAGCAGAGCTGTTTTCCATGATAAGAACTTTATATCTGCAGTAGCAGCTGGTTCAAATGGAAGCAGGGTGAGCTTTTCCAACACATAATTGAGGTCCCATGCAGGTTATTGGTGTTCTTCTGGGAGGCCTTCAATTTTTGGTTCCTCTAAGATACTGCTTTAGTAAAGGATGAGAAATGATTGGTGGCTCTGTATTGTAATGAGCTGAAATGGCAGAGGCATGGATTTTTATTGATGAGAAAGATAGGCCTTTGTCAAGCATCTCAGTCAAGTATTGTAATATCTGAGGAATATTTGGTTCTGCTGTATCAGTTCCTTGTGCTTGATTCCAAGCACAGAATCTCTTCCATTTGTCAACATAAGATGTTCTAGTACTAGGCCTTCTGGCTTCCAAAATGACATCCATCACAGCTTTACTAACAGGTGCCAGGTTCAGTGTTTGGAGTTGTGTAGGATGACTGTTTTGCTGGGACAGTAGTTGAGGTCTTTGAGGTAAGGTCCAAGCTGGGTATTGAGACAAGTTCCTTAGGATTGGTTACCAGTATTGGCGGGGCCAGTCTGTGGCAATTAGTATCATCTTTGGTTTCTCTTGTCTGACTTTTAGTAGGACCCTGGGAAGAAGAGGCAGAGGAGGAAAGGCGTAAACCGATAGGTTTTTCCAACTGAAGGATAGGGTGTCCACTTTCCATGCTTGTCTGTGATAAGTACTTGTGCAGAATCTTTTCAACTGATAATTTTGAGGAGAGGCAAATAGATCTATGTCTGGGCTCCCCCCATTTCTTTGCTAACATGCTGAAGAGTTGTAGATCTAGTTTCCAATCGTGAGGGTCCATAAGGTTTCTGCTTAAATCATCTGCCAAAGTATTTTGTTTTCCTGGCAGGAATTGAGCTTGAAGATGTATTAGGTAAGTCAAAGCTGTGTCCCACAGTGCCATGGCTAATCTGCAAAGGGGGTATGAGTTTGTGCCCCCCTGCTTGTTTATATACCACATAACCGTGGTGTTGTCCGTCTTTATCAGAAGTTGTCCTGGATGAAGTAGGTCCTTGAAGGCTGTCAGGGCATTTTGAACAGCTAGCATCTCTTTTTGGTTGATATGCAGATGCATTTGTTTTGGGGTCCTTATGCCCTGAATGCATCTTCCCGCCAGGTGGGCCCCCCATGCATAATCTGATGCATCTGTTAAGGTTTGGCTGGCAGGGGTTAGAGTGAAGGCTCGTCCCATGTTTTGGTGACATGCCTTTGCCCACCATAGAAACTCCTGTTGTAGGCAGGGAATGAGAGGAATCATTGTTTCCAGACTGTGACAATGTTGAATCCATAAACTTTTTAGATACCACTGAAGTTTCCTCATATGCAGTCTTGCATATGGAATCAGTAGGATGCAGGATGCCAGAAGCCCAAAGCCTGCAGAGTTTGTCTTGCAGACTACTTCAAACTGATGGCAACAAAAACCCAGTTATCAGTTGTCTTGGTTTGTCTGGCGTGAGGAAAGCCATCTGGGCAGCTGTATTCAAGCTTGCACCCAGGAATGTTATCGTTTGAGAGGGTACCAGTTGTGATTTCTTTTCGTTTGTGTACCCTAGGCATGTCAGGAGCCTTTTCACAAATGCCAGGTGTTGAAGAAAATGTCCTTGTTCTCTGCTTGAGACAGTCGTCCAAGTAAGGATATATTTGTATACTTCTTTGTCTGCAAAAAGCAATTACTAATGCCAGGCACTTTGTAAAGACCCTGGGCGCAGTAGATAAGCCAAAGGGCAGTGCAGAGAATTGGTAATGCATTAAGCCAGCCTTGAAACAGAGGTTATCTTCTGCACGATTCCCTTATTGGGACATGCAGGTATGCCTCTTTTAGGTCTAATGTCACCAGCCAAGCATTCTTGCCCAGCATGGGCAGAAGCTGCTGCAAAGTCAGCATTTTGAATTTTGGAATGTCCAGGTATGTGTTCAAAATTGATAAATCCAGTAATGGCCGCCAGGCCTTGTCCTTTCTGGGTACCAAGAACAGTCTTGAGTAAAAACCTTGTCCTTTTTCCTGTTTTGGTACTGGCTGAATAGCCCCCATATCCATGAGGGATGTAACCTGTTTCTGTGCCTCAGCCCATTGATTTTTTGGCAGATCCGGCCAACAGTTTGCCATTGGCAGAGTATGGAAATGGAATCTGTATCCCTGTGATACTATGTTTAGCACCCACTTGTCCTGGGTTATTAACTGCCAATTTTGAGAAAAAAGTGCTAATTTTCCCCCTAAGGGTGCTGCCAAAAGGTAAGTGCTTGGTGAAGGCAGAGGGGAAGTCATTGGGACTGTTTTCTGTAGGGTTGCGCTTTATCTCCTCCAGATTTGGAGGAAGAGGCACCCCATTGCTTTGACCTGTAAGAATCTTGTGCCTGGTATCTGGAACCCTTAGGGCATCTGGATTTACCCCTTTGAACTCTGTCGGACACAGGAAAGGACCAATTTTTTGTAGGCCAGTGTCTACTGAATCTTGGTAGCTACACTTGTAAGAAGTCTTTTACAGTTTGCATAGACTTAGCTTTGTCTTCCATTTTCTTTAAAACCTCTTCTGCCTTAATACCAGAGTATCATGCTGTAAAGGTGCATCCAGCAACTTAGTTTTAACATGATCAGGCACATTTTTCTCTTTTAGCCAGGCATGCCTCCTAACCACAGATCCAGTAACAGCGGTCCTGCAGGAGGCCTCTAAGGAATCAAAACCACATTGCAGAGTGTTTTCCAACTTTTTCAGCTGCATGCAATAATTCCTGCAATTCTTTATTTTCTGCACATTCAGAAATCAACATCATTTTCTGTTTCAGCAATCCCATAACATGTTGTTGATACTTGAGCATATGAAACTGGCAGTTTAAGGCCCTAACTGCCAAGGTTGCAGATGTATAAACCTTCTTTCCCCATCTATCCAGTGCCCTTGAATCTCTGTCAGAGGTGGTAGGATTTTTTGCTGTTGAGGCCTTAACTCCCCTTTGAACCCTGTGAAATATTGAGGGTCAGCAGCAGGGTTTCTAAATAAAAATTTGTGAGAGTCAGGGACCCTGTAATATGTCAGGCTTGCTGGGAGCCGGAGGTAAGGAGTCAAGCTTGACTCCGAAAACACATCATCCACAATGTCTAAAACAGGGGGTATGGCTAAAGGCCTGTGCTGAGGGAGAAGGAAATCCCTGAGCCTCTTTTTTGATTCTGAGAAATCTTGACTCTCCCATTGAAAATGCTCCCTCAAAGTATGCAAGGTTTCTCCAAATGAATAATCCTCAGGAAGTGATGCAGATGGGATAGACTCCTCTGCATCAGAATCCTCATAGGGAGGCATAGATAATTCCTGATCAGAAGAGGAATCAGAAGAAATAGAAACCTGATCTGAAGATTCATAATCAATGTCTTGCCTAGGCCTCTTATCAGGAGGGGGTTGGGAAACCCTGATTAAGGTAATAAGGTCTTCAGCCATTTTGATCATCTGTTTTTTAGGCATAGCAGCCTGTGCACGTGGCTCATGCATTGGTTTTTTAGCTTTAGAAGTTGTTTTTGTCTTTAGTCTTGCAGCTGTCGGTTTTATATGAAAATGTTGAGGCCTGAATACACCCTCAGAAGCCGGTGCCTGCTCAGCGATTCCGGACCCATCCGAGGGAGATACATCCGTGGGTCCAATATTTGAGTATCTCCCGGCATGCTGGACTCCACATGGGTCTCGGTAGGGGCCTGCGACTCAAAAATAGCGGTCATCAGTGCCTGCGAAAGCGCCTCACTGAGTACCGGCAACTGTCTTAGGAGAAGCTTCGTCATCGGTTTTGGACCTCGACTTTCTGTCTGTCCTTTTCTTTGCGTTTTTTGTGTACTCTGGTAGTCGGATTTCTATCAGACGACATTTCTCGGTAGTTCAATCAATTTCCAAAATATTTTGAGGCAAAAATATACAGACGCTTAATAGTGTGTTGGTTAAATCTAGCACAAAACCGACAGCCAGGCACGTTGTGATCTGGGTCTAGGCAAGGAATACAGTATACATGGAAATCCTTATGAGGTATTTGCTTCCCACAAGTAATAAAATTAACTTTTTCTGACATCGGTATGGAGCAAGAAAAAAGTTTCCCCAACGGGGTACTTAGCTTTAGTAAAGACTTTGATTCTGAAACTCAAACTCTAAAATTTCAGGAGTCGGCCGACCTGCACTTGCGAAATGATTCTTCTTTGGGCACCGCGCGGCAAGAAAGACTGAAGAAAATGGCGCCGGCTGCCCGTTTTACACCCCTGATAACCTGATGTCGGAAGAGGAGACAGCAACCGACACAGGACCCAAGACTTTGGAATTCAGGCCGACTGAGGGCAACCTGGCAGCAGATTACCCAAATGTAATGACTGTAACAGTGAAACACAAATAACACCTGGCACCTTGCTGAAAGATCCCTGCCAAAAGTTCCAAAACTGCAGAAACCAGGCAGTGAAAGGATCTAGGGCATGCTGCAAAGCCCAGATTGAAAAATGTCTCTATTTGCTAGAGTACACTCTTCTGGTGGAAGACTTATGATGTGCCACCAGGATCCTTTTGACAGGTGAAGATAAAACCAGGAGTCCTGACTATCATGGGAACTGGAGCAGCCAAGCAGTGAGCTTCAGATTGTCCAGGTCTGGATGGGGAATCCATGAAGGATGAGAAACATGATCTAGAACTGGATCCAACATTCATGGTGGAGCCACCAGGTGAGACCACATAGAGGGGAACCAGACTTAGCGAGCCCAGAATGGGGCAATGACAAAGTACAGTTGTGTACACTTATCATAAATGTAGATGTTAGTGTGTCTTCACTGTTGCAGTCATCACTGTTGGGTTGAATCCCAAAGCTATGGATGGGTGGCTGGCTAGACTACGGAAGGCGAGGCTAAAAGGCCCTGCAGGACTACAGAGGCAAAGCCTGCTCTAGATTTAGAATAAAGAGGCAAGTTGTAGTGCTTGATGAAGGTATGCACAGAGCTCCAAGTAGCAGCTTCCAATATATCTTTGGTTGGTACACCTCTGAGGAAGGCTGTTGAGCAGTAGAATGTGTTCGGACATTACTGGGCACTGGTTTACCATGATGAGAGTAACAAAACCTGATGCAGTGTGCAATCCATTTAGAAATAGTTTGTTTTGTGATGGCCTTTCCTTGTGATGAAGCAGCAAAAGCTACAAACAGTTGGTCTGTTTTTCTGAAGGTCTTGGTCCTGTCCAAATAGAAGCGAAGCTGCCTGTGTATATCCAAAGAATGCAATATCCTCTCTCCTTTATTTTGTGGGTTAGGATAGAAAGTAGGCAAATGAATAGTTTGGTTCAGAACTACTCTAGAAACCACCTTAGGCATAAATGTGGGGTTTGTCCTCAGGGAAACCCTGTCTTGGTGAAAAATAATGAAAGGTTCCACAGCCATGAGAGCTTGTAATTCAGATACTCGTCTGGCAGAGGTAATTGCTAAAAGCAGAGCTGTTTTCCATGACAGAAACTTTATATCCATAGAGGCGTCTGGTTCAAAAGGAGGCAGGGTTAGTTTTTCCAACACATAGTTAAGATCCCAAGCAGGGGATAGTGCTCTTCTAGGAGGCCTTAAGTTTTTTGCTCCTCTGAGATATTGTTTTAGTAACGGATGTGAAAAAAATAGGAGGGTCCGTATTGTAATGAGCAGAAATAGCTGAAGCATGGATTTTAATAGATAAAAAAGATAGGCCCTTGTGCAGCATCTCTGTTAGGTATTGTAAAATCCGAGGAATGTTTGGGGTTCCTGTATCAAACCCTTGGGCCTGGTTCCATGTGCAAAATCTTTTCCATTTCCCTGCATGAGATTTCCTAGTGTTTGGTCTCCTGGCTTCAAGAATGACATCCATTACCTGCTTGGTAAGGGTTGATCTGTTTTTAGTCCCTGGATCCGCCAGGCTGCTAAGCTCAAGGTCTTGAGATGGCTATGCAGTATCTGGCCTTCTTTCTGAGACAGCAGATGTGGAGTTTGAGGCAAAATCCAGGGTGGGCCTTGTGACAAGGTTATTAGGGTTGAATACCAAAACTGACGAGGCCAGTTTGGTGCCAGAACAATCATGTTTGGCTTGTCCTGTTTGACTTTTAGCAATACCCTTGGAAGAGGCGGCAGTGGTGGAAAGGCATAAACTGAAAGATTTTTCCAACTGAAGGACAGAGCATCCACTTTCCATGCTTGTTCGTGATAAATCCTTGTGCAAAAGGTTTGAAGTTGGTAATTCGGGGGGGGGGGGGGATGCAAATAGATCTATGTCCAGGCATCTCCACATCTCTCTTATCTTGAATATTTGAGGATACAACCTCCATTCGTGAGGATCTGGAAGATTTCTGCTTAGTCTGTCTGCCAGAGTTTTCCTTTCCTGGCAGGAATTGTGCTTGTAAGATCACCTTGAAAGTCAGAGCTGTGTTCCACAGAGTCATGGCTAGTCTGCACAGGGGGTAGGAATGGGAACCTCCCTGTTTACGTACCACATCACTGTAGTGTTGTCCGTCTTTATTAACAATTGTCCCGGTTGGATCAGATCCTTGAATGCTGTCAGGGCATTCTGTACAGCTAGCATTTCCTTCAAATTGATGTGAAGGTGTATCTGTTTTTTTTGTCCAGGTACCCTGCAGGCATTTTCCTTTCATGTGAGCTCCCCATGCATAGTCCGAGGCATCCTGGATGGGAGAAAAGGGCTTACCTGTGTTCTGGGAGCATGCCTCTGCCCACCAAAAAAACTCCTGCTGGAGGCAGGGTAAGATTGCAATAATTGTTTCCAGACTGTGGCAATGCTGAGACCACACACTCTTCAGGTACCATTGCAGTTTCCTCATATGCAGTCTTGCTCATGGAATTAGCAGAAAGCAGGATGCCATAAATCCCAAAGCCTGCAGAATTTTTCTTGCAGTCAGCTGTGTCTTTGTAGCCAAAGTTTTGAAATAGGAAGCCAGTTGCACTTGTTTTTCTGGTGTCAGGTAAGCTATCTGGGTTGTTGTGCTCAAAAGTGCACCCAGGAATATTAACTGTTGAGAAGGTTCCAGGTTTGATTTCTTTTGGTTTACTGTGAACCTGAGACACCTTAGAAGATGTTGCACAAATGTCAGGTGTTGGAGTAAGAGTTCTTTCTTGTTTGCTTGAATGAGGCGATCGTCCAAATGAGAGTAAATTTGAATTCCCCCTCTGTCTGCAAAATGCTATTACTGTTGCCAGGCATTTTGTAAAGACCCTGGGTGCAGTAGATAAGCCAAAGGGCAGCGCAGAGAACTGTTAATGCTGCGAGCCAGCCTTGAATCTCAGGTACCTCCTGCAGGCCGGTCTTATTGGCAAATGCAGGTATGCCTCTTAAATCCAGAGTTACCATCCAAGCGTTTTTTGCTCAGCACGGGTAGTAGTTGCTGCAAGGTGAGCATTTTGAATTTTGGAGTGTCCAGAAATGTATTTAAAACTGATAGGTCCAGGATGGGTCTCCATGTGTTTTCTTTCCTGGGAACCAGGAACAGCCGTGAATAAAAACCTTGTCCTTTCTCTGAGTTTGGAACCAGCTCTATGGCCCTCATGACCATGAGGGACTGTACTAGTTTTTGTGCCTCTGCCCATTGATTTTTTTTGGCAGATTTGGCCAACCATTTGGTGTAGGCAAGGTGTGGAAATGAAACTTGTAACCCCTTGAAACCACGTCCGGTACCCATTTGTCTTGGGTTATATTGGTCCAATTTTGGTGAAAACGTAATCATTTGTCCCCTAGAGGTGCTTCTACGAGGTAAGTGCTTGGGACTGAAAGGGGTGAGTCAATGAGACTGTTTTCTGTATGGCTGGGACCTTTCTTCTCCACCTCTGGGAATGGAAGCACTCCAGTGCCTAGGCTTGTAAGAGACTTGAGCCTGCGCTCTCCCTCTGGGGCGGCTATCTCTGCCCCTTTGGGGTCTCGCTGAGCTCGGAAAGGACCAGTTCTTTGCTGGCCAGTTTCTGATGAATCTAGGTGGCTGTACCTGCAGAAAATCTTTAACCGTCTGCATAGATTTAGCTTTGTCCTCCATTTTCTTTAGTACTTCCTCTGCTTTTGTTCCAAATAAAACATTATGTTGTAGTGGAGCATCCAAATGTTTAGCCTTTACCTGATCTGGCAAATTTTGCTCTTTCAACCAAGCATGTCTTCTAACAAAAGAAGCTGTTGGAGCCACCCTGCAAGAGGCCTCCAAAGAATCAAAACCAAAATGTAAAGTATGCTTTCCCACTTGTTCGGTAGCATGCAATAAATCTTGTACCTCTTATCAGCACAACTAGGAACAGCCATCATTTTTTGTTGCAAGACTGACAGAAGGTATTGCTGATATTTCAACATATGAAATTGACAGTTTAAAGCTCTAATAGACAATGTAGCAGAGGTATAAATCTTTTAGCCCCATCTTTCCAAGGCCCTGGATTCCCTATCTTAAACAAAAACTTATGAAAGTCCGGGACCCTGTAATATCCATCTGGCTTGACAGGAGCAGGAGGAAAAGAATCAGGAGTCAGGGAAGCCTCTGTAAAAACATCTACAACATCCAGTACTGGAGGGATAGGCAGGGGCCTATGCTGAGGAAGGAGAAAATCTCTGAGCCTTCTCTTAGATTCAGAGTATTCCTGACCCTCCCAGTGGAAATGCTCTCTCATATCATGCAAGGTTTCCCCAAAGGAAAAATCATCAGGAGGAGAGGCTGAAGGAATAGAATCTTCAGCATCTGAATCCTCATAAGGCGGGAAAGAGTAATCCTGTTCAGAGGAAGAGACAGAAGAAATGGAAACCTGATCTGAGGAATCATAGTCTGGCTCATGCCTGGGCTTTTTATATGGAGGGGGATGGGAACCACTGATAATAGTCAGATCTTCGGTCATCTTGAGCATCTGCTTTTGTGGTTTGGAGGGCTGATCAGTAGAGGCCTGTGTCTGTTTCTTTGTCTTTGCTGGCGTCTTAGCCTTTGTCTTTGATACTGAAGCCATCTTTACATGTAGTTGTGTAGGCCTGAAAACTCCCTCAGAAGCCGGTACCTGCACAGCTGCTCCGGACCCATCTGAGGGAGCAATATCCGAAGGTCCAGTTCCTTGAAGTTCTGTAGGCCTCATCGGCTCCTCGTGGGAGTCGGAATCGGCAAGCGGTTCCAAAGTGGCCGACGTCAGGGGCTGCAAAAGCGCCTCACTGACGACCGAAGAACCGGCAACTGGCTCTGGCTCTTTAGAAGTGTTGTCATCTGTTTTGGACCTCGGAGGCCTGTCTTTATCCTTGCGCTTTTTACACATTGTGGTAGTCGGATAGGAATCAGACGACATTTTATAATTGAATCGTCTCCCAAAATAATGAAAGGCAAAATCATACCGACGCTTAATAGTGCACTGGTTAAATCTGGCACAAAACCGACAACTAGCTACGCCGTGGTCGGGGACTAGGCAAGGGATACAGTAAGAGTGAAAATCCTTATAAGGTATTTGCTTCCCACAAGAAATACAATTATTAACTTTTTCTGACATCGGTCTGGAGCAAGAAAAAAGTTTCCCCAACGGGGTACTTCGCTTTATGAAGAAAACTTCAGTCTGAAAAAACTCTGGAAATCCACAGGAGTCGGCCGACCGGCACTTGCCAACTGCTTTTGCTTCAGGCACTGCACGGCAAGAAAGACTGAAGAAAATAGCGTCGGGTGGAGCCTTTATACCCCTGGCGCACTGACGTCAGGGAGGGAGCGACTCCAGTCGACGCCGGACCCACGATTTGAGACTCTGACCGACTGAGGGCTGCCTGCCAGCAGGAGAACCCAACAGTGAAACACGATGAACATCCAAGCTCCCCAGCCTGTGAGCTTTCTGAAGAAATTCTGATATTAAGGGAAGAGGAGGATATGCATACAGAAAGCAGAGGGTGGGGGGCAAGCATGAATCAGAGCATCTCTGGGGGCTTCCCCCAGTGGGGGTATCAGAACAAAAAACAAGCTGCATTTCGCATTTGAAGGAGAGGCGAAGAGATTGTAGCAAGGCTGACCCCATTTGTTTCGCTACTGAAGGATTCAGAGACCACTCGTATGGCATCAGAATAGAGCTGCTGAGCATGTCTGCTAGAATGCTGAACCTCCCCGGAATGTGAGTTGCCACCAGAAGATGGCCGGTGGAGATTGCCCACTCCCACACTCTCATGGCTTCACGACATAAGGGATACAACCTGGTTCCTCCTGCTTGTTGATGAACCAGACCACAGACCTATTGCCAGTCTGGACAGCAACTGTCCCAGGGGGGAAGATGGGCATAGACAGCCTGTAATGCTAGAAGCACCACCCTCATCTCTAGAATGCTGATATGCAATCTGGTCTCGTAGGGGGAGCATGTGCCTTGGACTGTCCTTCCCAAGCAGTGCCCCCCCAACCTAGCAGGGAGGTGTCCATGGTCAGTGTGGCCGAGGGTGAAGGTGGAAGAAAAGAGCGACCTTGAACAATCTCCAGAGAATGAATCCACTACAGAAGAGAGCCCCTGCACTCTCAACTGACTTGAATGGGGTGCGACACGGGAAATCTAACATGGACCATTGAGCGAGAGTCCAATGAAGAACCCGCATGTGAAAATGAGCCATGGGCAAAAGATTGATAGTGGCCTTGGACCCTAATACCATTTCCACAGTTGGTGACTGAGCTTGAAGAATACAAAGCACATGTAGCTTCAGAGACTGTATTCTCTCCACTGTAAGAAAGACTTTGGTTTGAATAGTGTCCAGTCAAGCCCCAATGAAAATACTTGCACCGGGGCCATTGACGACTTGCTGAGATTGATGGTAATGCCCAAGTGCTTGGCTAAGAGAAGAAAGGAATCCCTCACTTGGCAGAGCTGATGCCTGGAAGGGGCAGTGAGGAGCCAATTGTCCAGGTAGGGGAAGACCTGTACACTCTGGTGAACACCCTGGGGGCTGTGGCGAGACCAAAGGGGAGCGCGCTGAACTGGTAATGACTCTCTCCCAGCCAGAGGCGATAAACCTCAGAGTAATTCCAAAAAAAACGGCCAGCACCAAAAAGTACAGTTTTGTACCTACCATAAATGTAGATGTCCGATAGATATGCAACTGCAGTCCTTACACATGGGTTGTCCTGCCTCAGGCAGCCCTTCGGTCGGCCGGATTCCAAAGTCTGGGTCCGGCGTCGGCTGATGTCGCCTCTTCCCCTACGTCAGAGCGGCTGGGGTATAAAAGCATCAGTCGACGCCATCTTCTTCAGTGTTTCTTGCCCCAGATGCCAGGTGCCCTCCAAGGAAGGCTAAAATTAGAGACTGGATAAAAAATTCCAGACATGCACAACAGTAATAAACAGATACACCATAACAGATTTCCCCAGCTAATTTGGAAAAGGGAAGTGGACCCAAAAAGGATAATTTACAGGGGGGTAGGAGGGAGGGAAAACCTGACTGCAGTTGCATATCTATCGGACATCTACATTTATGGTAGGTACAAAACTGTACTATGTCCTTCAAGAATGCAACTGCAGTCCTTACATATGGGTTGAAAACCATAGCCAAGCTGGGGGTGGTAGGATCTAAGATAAAGATGCTGTAGCTAAAATGCCCAGCAGGACTGCCGAAGCAAAGCCTGCTCGGGATCTGGAATATAAAGGCAGGTTGTAGTGTTTGGAAAATGTATGCACAGAGCTCCATGAAGCAGCTTCTAGAATGTCCTTTGTAGCCACCCCTCTTAGAAAGGCTGTGGAGGTGGCTATAGCTCTGGTGGAGTGTGGCCTGATATTGGCTGGTGCACCTTTTCCATGGAAAGAGTAACAGAATCTGATGCAGTGTCCAATCCATTTTGAAATTGTTTGTTTGGAAATTGCCTTTCCTTGTACTCCAGCAGCGTAAGCTACAAATAGTTGGTCAGACTTTCTGTTGGCTTTTGTTCTGTCCAAGTAGTAGCGCAATTGTCTGTGTATGTCCAAAGTGTGCAGCAGCTTTTCTCCTTTATTTTGAGGATTGGGAAAGAAGGTAGGCAGGTGAATTGCTTGACTTAGAGACACCCTGGATATCACTTTTGGCATGAATGAAGGATTGGTTCTTAAAGAAACTCTGTCCTGATGAAAAATGAGAAATGGAGGTACTGCCATGAGGGCCTGTATCTCCGAGACTCTTCTTGCTGAGGTAATTGCCAACAGGAAAACTGTTTTCCAGGAGAGAAATTGCAATTCTGAAGATGCTGCTGGCTCAAAAGGAGGGAGAGTTAATGTTTCCAACACGAAGTTGAGGTCCCATGCAGGCACTGGTGGTTTTCTGGGAGGTTTGATATTCTTAATCCCTCTTAGAAACTGTCTTAGCAAAGGATGTGAAAACACAGGTGGATCACTGTTGTATTTTGCTGAAATTGCTGAAGCGTGTATTTTTATGGAAGAATATGAAAGGCCATTATGTAGCATTTCTGCCAAGCATTCTAGTATCTGTGGGATGCTCATTACTGATGCATCCTGACCCTTGCTGGCATTCCAGATGTTGAATCTCTTCCATTTGGCTGAGTAAGTTTTTCTGGTGGAAGGTCTGCGTGCTTCCAGTAAGATCTCTTGAACTTTCTTGGAGAGAGAGATATGGGGAGAAGTCATGGAACCCTCCAAGCTGTCAGCTGTAATGTTTGCAGGCTGGGATGAAACGTCCTGTAATTGTGCTGAGTCAGAAGCAGAGGCCATTGAGGCAGGGGCCACGGCTTGGTGCGAGTTATGCTCCTTAGTAATGGATACCAGTGCTGTCTTGGCCAGTCTGGAGCTATCAAAATGCCTTTCGGTTGTTCTGCTTTGATCTTCAGTAACACCTTGGTCATTAATGGTAGAGGTGGGAATGCATAGATTGTTAGAGAGTTCCAGCTGAAGGAGAGAGCATCCGTTCTCCAGGCTTGAGGATGGTGTGTCCTAGAGCAGAACATCTTCAGATGATGATTGAGGTGTGAGGCAAAGTGTGCAATTACTGATGATTGAGGTGTGAGGCAAAGAGGTCTATGTCCGGCCTCCCCCATGCATGAGTTATTTGTGAAAAAATGTCTGGATGCAACATCCATTCGTGCGGGTCCAAGATGTTTCTGCTTAGACTGTCCGCCAGAACATTGTCCTTGCCTGGAACAAACTGGGATTGCAACTGTATGTTCAGTTTTAGGGCCTTTTCCCAAAGAGTCATTGTTAGCCTGCAGAGGGGGTAAGAATGAGTGCCTCCCTGTTTGTTTATGTACCACATAACAGTGGTTTTATCTGTCTTTATTAGCAGTTGACCTTGCTGAAGAAATTTTCCGAAGGCCTCGATTACATGAATCACTGCCAACATCTCTTTTTGATTGATGTGTAGATGCACTTCCCGGGGTGCCCATTGCCCTTGAATGCATCTGCCCTCCATGTGCGCCCCCCATCCATGATCTGAGGCGTCTGTTGTAATGGTTTGGCTTGTTTGAGGTTTGTTGAAAGACATGCCTTTGTTTAGCTGGCTTGCTTGTGCCCACCACAAAAATTCCTTTTGTAGACATGGAATGAGTGGAATAATTGCTTCTAAGTTGTGGCTGTGTTGAGACCATAAACTTTTTAGGTACCATTGTATTTTTCTCATGTGTAGTCTTGCCAGTGGAATCAGAAGAATGCAAGATGCCATGAAACCCAGGGCCTGCAGGATTTTCCTTGCAGTCATCTGGATGTGCTTTGCTAGGCTTTTGAAGTAATCTGGTAATTGTTCTTGTTTTTCTTCTGTGAGGAAAGCCATTTGTGAGTTTGTGCCCAGTTTGGCTCCTAGACAAATTATTTGTTGGGATGGCAGTAGTCTTGATTTTTGAATGTTGACTGTGTATCCCAAAGCCTGTAGTAAGTGAATGACATAGTCCAAGTTTCTTATCGAGGCTTGCTTGCTGTCCGCTTGTATAAGGCAGTCGTCCAGGTAAGGGTATATTTGTATCCCCTGGAGACTGCAGTGTGCAATTACTGATGCCAGGCATTTTGTGAATACTCTGGGTGCAGTAGATAAGCCAAAAGGCAATGCTGAGAATTGATAATGCTCTGCCCTGCAAGAAATCTGAGGTATCTTCTGCAACTGTGTCTGATTGGGACATGCAGGTATGCCTCATTGAGGTCCAGAGTAACCAGCCAAGACACCTTGCCCAGCATGGGAAGAAGTTGCTGTAACTTCAGCATTTTGAATTTTGGCACAATGAGAAAAGTGTTTAGAGCGGACAAGTCCAGTATAGGTCTCCACTGCTTTTCTTTTCTTGGAACAAGGAACAGTCTTGAGTAGAATCCCTGGCCTTGTTCCTGAGGAGGAACCTTTTCTATTGCTTTGATTTGTAGCAGCTTTGAAACCTGTATGAGTGCCTCTGCCCTATGATTTTGTGGCAGGTTTGGCATGCCTTGTCTTGTTGGTAAGGTATGGAAGTGGAACCTGTAACCTTTGTCTATTATGTCCGAATCCATTTGTCCTTTGTTAAAACGTGCCAATTTTTTGAAAATAAGGATAATTTTCTGCCTAAAGGTGCTTCTCTTTGAGCCTTGATCGGCGGTGTCATGAAGTCATTGTGATTGTCCCTGTGGAGCAGTAGAAGTCCCTGCGCCACTTCTCTGATTAGTCGGTTGCCACTGGCGGCCCCTGTAGGAGCCTCGGTATTGCCCTCTACCTCGAGCACGCCTGTTTTTTCCCCCTTTGGAACTTGTCAGTGTCTGGAAAGGACCAATTCTTCGAAGGCCAATTCCTGCTGACCCTTGGTGGCTGAACCTGGAGGAAATCTTGGACTGTTTGTACTGATTTAGCCTTTTCCTCAATTGATTTCAACACATCCTGAGCATTAGCACCAAATAGCTTGTGTTTTTCCAGAGGTGCATCTAGAAGCTTTACTTTAACATGATCTGGCAATGCCTGTTCTTTCAACCAAGCATGTCTACGTATGATAGCCCCTGTCATAGCTGCCCTACATGAAGCTTCCAATGCATCATAACCACATTGAAGAAAATGATTGCTAACCTTCTGAGTATTATGAACCAAATCCTGCAAGGCCTTTCTATCTAAAGGCTCAGGAGAGGCTAACTTTTTCTGCAAATCATCCATCAAGAAATCCTGATACTGAAACATATGAAAAAGACAGTTAAGTGCCCTCATGGCAAGGGTGGTTGAGGTATAAACTTTTTTGCCCCACCTCTCCAGGGACCTAGATTCCCTGTCTGCGGGCAAAGGATTTTTGGCCGTGGAAGTGGTCACTCCTTTGGGCCCCTGGGAAATAGTTTCTAGATCAACAGAGTGGGCCTTAGAGAGATGTTTATGAGTTTCAGGAACCCTGTAATATCTGTCTGGCTTGACAGGAGCAGGAGGGAGAGAATCAGGAGAAGCACTCGAGTCTGAGTACACATCATCCAATACATCTAACACAGGTGGAATAGCTAAAGGCCTGTGCTGGGGTAACTTAAGGAAAGTAAGCCTTTTCCTGGAGTCGGAGAAATCCTGGCCCTGCCACTGAAAATGCTCTCTCATGGAGTGGAGAATTTCCCCGAAAGAAATATCCTCAGGAGGAGAGGCAGAGGGAATAGATTCATCAGCATCAGAATCCTCGTAGGCCTGGAAGGATTCTTCCTGGGAATCTGAATGACCTGAGTCGCCAGAGGCTTCATCTGAGGAAAAGGTATCTGTCTGCTCAACCCTAGGCCTTTTGTCTGCAGGCGGCTGAGAACCCCTGTCTGGATGAGCCTGAGAGCCTCTGATTAATGAAATAAGATCTGCAGCTAAAGTCATGATCTGTTTATCAGAAGTGGGACCCTGAGAAAAAGATTTAGGAGGGTGAGACTTAGCCTGGCTGGCAGCCTTAGCACGTGTGTAGGCCTTGATGGACATAAACACCAGAGGCCTAGCTGCCCCATGTGCAGGAGTAACTTCGTCCACCGGTATGGTGTCAGGCAAAACTTGGGTTTTGGTTTCAGGAGGAAAATCAACAACCGGCACCGGGGAAGCCTCCGGGACCGAAGTGTGCGGTAAAACGGTATAGTCGGTCTGGAGTGGTTGAATTACCGCCTCCGAGGAGACAGATGCACTCGCGGTATGTTTTGGCGTGGTGTCGGTGGAAGTCACGGGCCGAGAATGTCGGTCCCGGTCCTTCCGTTTTTTGGAAATGTGTTGTCGGTTGTTCCGACGGCATGATATAGGAGTAATTTTCCCCAAAAAAGTCTTCAGCAAATTCTGCCCGGCGCCTGAGTGTGCGCTTGTTGAAGCAAGCACAGGCAGCACAGGCCAAGACGTCGTGGTCTGGGCCAAGGCAGGGAAGGCAGTAAGAATGGAAGTCCTTATGAGGTATTTGTTTACCACAAGACAAACCGTTATTAACTTTTGCAGTTTTATCTGACATCGGCTGAGGCAAGAAAAGGTTCCCCAACGGGGTACTTGGCTTTTTGATTACTTCGGTAACTGAAAACACAGGAGCTGACCGACAGGCACTTCTTGCGAACTGCTTCTGCTTCGGGCACCACGCGGCAAGAAAGACTGAAGATGGCGTCGACTGATGCTTTTATACCCCAGCCACTCTGACGTAGGGGAAGAGGTGACATCAGCCGACGCCGGACCCAGACTTTGGAATCCGGCCGACCGAAGGGCTGCCTGAGGTAGGACAACCCATATGTAAGGACTGCAGTTGCATTCTTGAAGGACATCAGTGAATCAGTCCGTGGCACCCCAAACAGTTTAACAGTCTGACCGGTTTCACCAAAAATGCCTTCCTCCATGACAAATACGGAATACACCAATACACAACCATAAAGCTGTTCAATTAATCCATTAAACACACAAATTCCCATAATCAAGTTTATAAGTAGTTATTAAGACCTGGGGAAAATAATCTACCCAGTTTAATGATCCAACTCCTTTTTTTTTTTTTATCACGGAGAACGATCTATACTCCTGAATTTCATCTAGAATTAAAAAAACTACATCTGGCAGACTGATGTTTCATAGTATGTCTATACAAAGCATCAGAAAGTCGTTGATTCTGAATATTGCTAAAAAGTTCAGACATCCGCACTCTTAGTGGACGTGAAGATTGGCCCACATAAAAGGCTGAACAAATAACTAGATAAACAAGCCAATCTGTACTACAACTGGCAAAAAAAATAATGTCATAAACTTGACTGTGTTTTTACTAGTAAATTGTTTGTATTTGAGCATATATTTGCAAAAATGAGCAATGACCACATGGGAATGAACCAATTAATTTGTCCCCAGTCATAGTCATTTGTTGTTGATTGATACCACCTTGATGTTTATAATGATTAAAATAAGAACCCAGGGTTTGTCCCCTGTGATATGAGAATTGACACCTAGAACCAAGTATCATATTCAAATCATCATGAGCTAATAAGATGTTCCAATTCTGATTGATGATGTCCCTGATCATATTTATATTCCTACCATATGTGGTGACAAAACCTGATGACATCATTACTCAAATAATTTTTTTGTAGATACTCCAACAGATCCTGTTTGTTCTGATTAATAGCCCAGTTATTAGCAGATACAATATCCCTATCCTTATACCCTCTTGCTTGAAATCTGCGAATTAAATCCTGCTTATAGACATTATATCTATCTGGGGTGGAAAAAATGTGTTTGATCCGTAAGAACGGCGACTTTGGAATATTCTTGACAATAGGTCCAGGATGTAAACTAGTGACATGCAAAACATTATATGGGGGATATTTGCGAAATACATATGAATCTAAACTATCATCCCTGTTCCTACCAACTGTGACATCCAAAAAACTAATTTGGTTAATGTCACAATTTAATGTGAATTCAATACCCCATTTGTAGTCATTTAAATATTGGACAAACTCTAATAAAATTTGTTTGTCAGCACGCCACACCATCCAACAATCAATGTCCAGTCTCTAGTCTCTAGATATCAATTTCTCCCATACAGATGTTATGACTGATGTCATAAATAAGGTGTTCAAGAAATCCCATAAATAAAATAGGCATATAAGGGGGGCAAAAGATGCCCCCATAGCCGTACCTTATACCTGCCAGTAGCACTCTCCTAGAAATTAAAAATATTTTTGGATAAAACATGTTCCGCCATACAAATCAGAGTATTGAACCCAGGTGGATATATACTGGCTTTATCTAGCCAGTACTGTAATGCTTGTAAACCAGCCCAGTGAGGTATGTTGGTGTACAAAGCAGTCACATCCAATGTACACAACAACCAGTTAGGATCCAACTGTGTGTCAGCTATTACTTTTAAAAACTGTGTAGTGTCCTGAATTTGAGAGCGAATCAATCCTAATCAAAGCTTCAATTAATGTGTAAGAAAAGCTGACAACGGCTCAGTAAGTGAGCCTATTCCTGAGACTATAGGTCTCCCTGGTGGTCTTTCTAAATTTTTGTGGATCTTAGGTAATAGATAAAGATACTGTTTGGATGGATCTATTACCACTAGTTGTTGGGCCACGGAATCCGAAATGATTCCTTCATCTACTGCTTGATGAATAAAATGATCAATTTCCTTCTTGAATCTCACTGTGGGGTCACGTGGCATATGCATGTAATATTTAGCATCCCTTAACTGTCTATATGCTTCAGAATTATATGTCGTAACATCCACGACTACCACCATCCCATCCTTATCCGCTGGCAAAATAACTATGTTTTTGTTATTCTGTAATTTTCTTAAAGCCTTTTGTTCTGCCATAGACAGATTATGGTTCAATATTCTGGAAGGACGTATCCTAAAGTTTAAATCTTTAAGTAAGCACAGAATCCCTGAAAACAGAAACAAGTTTACTCATTGGGGGCATAAATGTCGACTTTTGAAATCTAAATTCAGTAGATTATGCATCTTGAGTACCAAAAAATAGTCTTAAATTAAGCAAAAGAAGAAATGCCTCAACATCACTGACAATGTTATCCTCATCAAAAAAAAAAAAAAAAAAAGGGACAGTTTAATCCTTTATCATCAATTGTCTTTTGACTGCTAATTCAACATGAGATATTGTGAACATTATGCATATCTATTGAAGTGATATCAGTACCTGAAGTAAGGTTTCTACACTGTCTGTTGTGCTTATGCTTTCTTTCACCCCTACGCTGGCCAAGCCTAAAGGAGGCTCCCTATATTGTGTTGTTTTTTGGGGATGGGTGACACTCGAGTATATTCAAGGTCTGTGGCCGAGGAATCTTCCCCTCAAGTACTGTTGTAACTAGTTTTGGACTTATTAAAAATAGATCTAGGTCTCTTCCTCTCAAGTCTAGGTACAGAAGTATTTACATTAGAAACTCCTTTTGGGACCAAAGGGCCTACTCTGTTGGTAGTCATTCATATCTCTGTTAAATTTGGAGATTTCCTAATCTTTCAGTTCTTTTTCTAAGAACAGATCTTTTGTTAATTTATTAAAACATGTTGTGTAGAAGGTGTCACCTTCATAAGCCTTCACCTCTTAGGTTCATAGGTAGGTACTAGGCTACTGGCCCTAGGGCCTATATAAGCCTAGCCAAAAAGGTACCCTGGCTTTCGCCACCCAAGAAAATTCACAAACAAGTTTAACTTCTTAGATATTGGACTCAATTGTTCACTCATAATAGGATACCAAAATGTTAAAGCCCATAGAGGCACACTGTTCTGCCTTTGCCCACTCTCCAGCCAGGGTGTCATCTATAAGTCCTACCAATGGTTGCAAAAGTATTCTTAATCCCAGAAGTGTAACATTTCTCTCCTGGTAGGCTTTAAATAATTTTAAATGCCATACATTAGTGCGGAGTGTTTTCATGCTTTTAAAAAGTTTGTAAAAAGATAATGACACATATGGGCCGGGTCACTGATGTTGGAATCAATCAGGCTTTCCCTCGTATCCCCTACACTAAAAACCTGCAAATCATTCCTATCCACAGATGGGCCCTGTAGAATAGTTATTAGGTCCATCATAAAGTTCACCAATAACCATAAGAGTGATACGTCCCCCCAAAATTTGTTAGTAACAATTACCAACAAATATATGTATTTGGGGCCTCTCCCAAGAACCTATTCCAACTATGAACTGTGATTAGTCCTATAACTGTATTTAAATAGCCAATACACAAGTATCTTAAGTGTCTACATTCACTTTTAAGAATACATAGATATCAAGATGCCTCCCAAGGTTATTGTTTGTCTTTTTGTCTTTTCCTGGTTAGGGGTTGCCACAGTGGAACTCTGGTCCGCTAATGACTGGCAGTAGATTTTCACGAACGCAGAGGTGCCAGCTCGTTCAACCTTCAACGAAGGCATGCCCATTTACGCACGTCTTTCGAATGCCCACCCAACCACGGGGAGGACATGCAGACTCTACACAGAAGGCACTCCCCGCACTCAAGCCGAGAATCAAACAGGAGAACCTCTTGCTGTGAAACAACAACGCTACCGCTGCACCACCGCGGATACCTCTCAAACTACAGTAATAATAATAAAAAATAATCACCAATTAAAGATGCATCTCGTGATATCTGACACTCGCAAACTGAATGCATTTTCACACACTTCCCAAAAATACAAATTCAGTATGTCCATGACAATAAATCCCGACCGAGTATCAACTTCACTGCCAAAGGCCATTCCTCCACACAACACTTCTGATTTAGTTTCATAAGCAAAGTAATTTTAGATATATATATATATATATATATATATATATATATATATATACATACACACACACACACATTTATATATATATATATATATATATATATATATATATATATATATATATATATATACACACATTTATATATATATATATATATATATATATATATATATATATATATATATATATATATATATATATATATATATATATATATATATATATATATATAAAAATAAATGTAAATTGTTCAAAAAAGACACGTAAAGACCATCAACAATATCTGGCTTATATAAGATACTCAAAGCATCAATGACCCCAACCCAGAATCACAAAATCCAAAAATATAAAAGAGTATGTTGAATGTGAATAGACCAGTCCAAAAAAATTAGAAAAAGAATAAAAGCATTAATCCAAGTGTATTTAAACTATATGGTGAAGTTCTACAATTTTCATAATTCGGCATCCATTAGCTAAACAGAAATAACTTATGTAATCCAATGTTACACATACTCGCCAACTTGGCCTTCAGACACAAAGGTGTCTTAAATATCCAATATTCCAGGCTGCCGATCTCCAAATCAATTGTTCATCCCATCATGAGAACCCCACTCAATAAGGCCGCAAACATGCAGCCTATGATACCAACATAACTGACAATATGGGACATGTTTGATCTTTCCCTTGATACCTCCTGTGACGTTAATGTGACTTTTGACCCTCAAGAGGCTCAAATTATCAATGTAACAAATACTAAAAAGTTATGTCTTACCATAATGTTCCATCTGTGCTGTTGATCTTCATTTATTCATTACTGTGGGTTATTGGTTCCGTCCTCGGAACCGAGCCGGCCAACATCAAGTTCATGTCAGCCAAAACCTCTCGAGCCAAGGTCCTACCCAGAATGCCCTGTTCCCTGTTACCTCAGATTGAGTTTGCAAGTTGATAGATAAAAGTAAAGGCTACCTCTGGTCATAACAGACCTACAATAAAGGCGTAAATGAGATCAACCAGAAACCTCCAGATGGGGAGGGTGGGAAGTAATGAATAAATGAAGATCAACAACACAGATGGAACATTATGGTAAGACGTAACTTCTTTATCTGATGTTGTTAATCTTTGTTCATTCCTTACTGATTGATGGGACAGAGTCCCCAGCACCTGTATCCCTGGGTGGCCCTCATGGAAGGACATTCCTGAGCACCATGGAGCTAAAGGAAGCTCGACCTCTGGAGGCTAAGTCCAATTTGTAATAAAGAATAAAGGTATGAAGTTTGGCCCAAGTTGCAGCTGAGCAAACATCAATGAGGGAAGCCTTAGCATGGAAAGCTGCTGAAGTTGCCACAGATCTTGTAGAATGACCTTTCGCTCTATGAGGCAAGGTGAGATTGTATTAATAATTTCTCAACAATGAAGCCAATGTAACTTGATACAGGATGACCTTGTCTAGGTCCAGAAAAAGCCAGTAACAGTTGGTCTGATTTACAGGTAGATTTTGTTCTGTCCAGATAAAATCATATTTTCCTATGGACATCCAAGGAGTGCAGGCAATACTCTCCCTTGTTAGAATGGTTAGGAAAGACTGGTTGACAGACCGCTCTGACACCACTTTTGGTAAAAAGGAAGAATTAGGTCTCAGTGATACCCTATCCTTATGGAAGATAAGATAGGGAGGTTTGATGCATAAGGCTTGAAGTTCTGCCAAGTGTCTGGCCAATGTGATTGCAATCAGAAACAAAGTTTTCCAAGAGAGATATTTTACATTACATGAAGACACAGGTTCAAAGGGGAAGCTGTTAGAGCTTGCAGAACTAATGCCAAATCCCAAGGTTGTACCGGTTCTCTAAAGGGAGATTTTAGGTGGATAACCCCTTCCAAGAAAGTTTCACAAAGTCTGTGTGACATAAGTGAAGAATCTTGAAAAGCAATGTGGAAATTTGAGATGGCGGCTAAATGTACACGAATAGTAGAGGCAGACACCCCAGAGTGGAAAAGATGTGATATGTAATCCAGTACCACCGAAAATGGGACTGACAACGGGTCTAATTTTTATTTGCTGCCCATAGAGAGAACCTCTTCCATTTGTTAAGATAGATTAGTCTGGTGGACTATTTATGAGATGCAATAAGAATATTGCGCACAGGAGACGAGAGGTTTTCATGCCTGGCAATCATTGGAAGTGGAGAAGCCAAGCTGTTAGTTTCAGGGTTGTTAAATTGGGGTGAATCAGACCCTACGGATGGGATATCAACGTTGGAGATAGATTCAGGATCCACAGCTATCTAGCAGGTGAGGCCAGAGGAAGGGAAACCAGACTTGTCGAGGCCAATATGGAGCAATGAGGATCACTTTGCTCTAACTGTCGTGCTTTCTTCAGAAATTGGGAGATGAGGGGAAGAGGAGGATAAGCATAAAGTAGACCCGAGGGCCAAGTGTGGACTAGAGCATCTCTCGGTGACTGCCCCCGAGGGGGGATTAGGGCAAAATAGTTGCTGCACTTGTAGTTGGTTGGGGAGGCAAATAGGTCGCAGCAAGGCTGGCCCCAGCAGTTGAAGATTTCTGCTGCTATCATAGGATTGAGGGACCACTCGTGAGGTTGCAGAATGCACCTGCTCAATTTGTCCGCTATCATGTTGGAGCTCCCGGGAATGTACGTTGCAATTAGAAAGCGGTTGGAAGCTATTGCCCATTGCCATATTCAAGGCCTCTCGGCACAATGGGTAAGATCTGGTGCCCCCTTGTTTGTTGATGTACCAGACCACTGGCATGCTGTCTGAGTGGATCGCAATAGTCCCGGATGGAAGGATGGAATGAAATGCTTACAACCCTAGTAGCACTGCCCTCAGTTTCAGGACACTGAAATGCAAAAGGGCCCCCGTCTCCGACCAGGTGCCATGGACCGAGTTTCCCTGAAAAAGCCCCACCACCCCATCAGGGAGGCGTCTGTGGTCATCGTGGCTATTGGTTGAAGGGGCGAAACCATTGTTGGGGATTTCGAGACATCCACCAGAGTAAATCTAGCTTGCATCTCTGAGTTGCACTTATCTGAAAAGACAAAGGATGTTGTAGAGGGTACCACTGAGTGAGAAGTAGCCAGTGAAGGAGCCTCATGTGGAATATGACTAGAGGAACAATGGTGAGCGAGGCTGCCATTGACCTCAAGAATTGGAGTATAGATAGAGTGGGAGATTTGTGGTGACACAGCAGCGATTGAACCTGTTGCCTTATTCTCTGAAGCCTGTAGTCCGGAAGGGATGTTGTGCAATTTCTCGTGTCCAACAGTACCCCTATAAATTCCAAAGAATGAGTTGGGGTTGTGTTGGATTTCTCCCAGTTTATAGTGATTCTCAGAGTTTGAGCTGTTAGGAGAATGTAGTGCAGGGCTTCTTCCCATAGACGCTTGGTGGGGGCGGTGAAGAGACAGTCGTCTAGGTATGGAAATGCCTGGAATCCTTGAAGTTGCAAGTGAGCATGCATTTGGTGAACACTTTGGGAGCTGTAGAGAGACCGAAGGGCAGAGCTCGAAATTGGTAGTGACTGGCTCCTACGCAGAAGAGGAGGTATCTTCTTGAGCATTTGTCCATTTTTATGTGGTAATGCGCATCTTGAAAATCTACAGAGCACATCCAATCATCTTCTTCCAGAAGAGGAAGGATAGACTGGACTGAACCGTGACCATCCGGAATTTCTCTTTTTACAAATTTGTACAGAGTGCTGAGATCCAGAATTGGTCTCTAGTCCCCTGTCTTTTTTGGCACTAAAAAAAAACCTTGAGTAAAAACCGGATCCTATCTGGTCTAGGTGACTGTCTGGATGACTTTTTGCAGCAGCTCTTGGATTTTGTGTGGTGCTGCTTCCCTTTGACTGGGTGGAACGTCCGGTAATACTTTGGATGAGATTGGACAAAGATGGAAGGGGATGCAATAGCCTCTGGATATTATCCGTTGTACCCAAGAGTCGGTGGTTATATTTTGCCAGGCAGTGGGGTACAAGGAAAAATGACCCCCGACCTCTTCCAGAGGTGAGAAGTCAGGCAATGCTTCAGGAGTGCCGATAGGGTTGGCCAGAAAAAGAATCTCTGGAACCCCGGTTGCGTGGACCTCCTCAGCCCCAAAAGGGGCATCTTCCATTGGAGTTTCCCCCTCTGCCTCTAGGGGAGAACTCGGCACGTGCATCCCGGAAAGAGCCCTGTGATTTCCTGTGCCACATCTTCCTGCTCCTCTGATTTCTAGAGTAGAATGGCTGAGGAGTGAAGTGTCTGACACCAACATCAGACAGGGTCTTGCCATCATGTTCGCACCTTAACAGCGTATCTTTCACTTTAGAGGCAAACAAAGAAGCAGCCTTGATGGGGGCATTCATGAAGGAAACCTTAAAGGAGTCCGCAAAGGTGCATCCAGGCATGTAGTCTGGTGACTATACCCGCACCTACTGTTCTAGCGTCCACTTCCGTTGCGTGAAAAATGAGACGCATGGAAGAGTTGGAAATGAACTCTAGGGTGGCTATCTGAGCCATGTTGTCACGGGCCTTGTCAGAAACAGCTCCTGCCAAGGTTTCAGAGACCTGGTTGATAAGATCCTTCTGAAGCCTGGTAAAGTGTGCAAAATAGCTCAAAGACTTTATGGCAAAGGTCGATGAAGCAAACACGTGCTTCCCTAATCTGTCAATTGCCTGGGACTCCTTGTTGGGTGGATGGACAGTTTGGCTCTCTTCTGCCAAATCCTTCTTAGTTGCAGCCGCCACCATCATTGCATCTACTGGAAGGCCTCGTGACCAATGTGGGTGCTCAGCTAGGGGTGATATTTTATCCGGTCTCCATGGTATCGCATCCAGGGTGTCAGGAGCATTCCATGCATGCTGGACGATGAGCTCATCAGCAGATGGGGTGACCAAGGTAGTAGGGGACAAGCACGAAAAGCCTGCAGGAATAAGGATTCCTTACAGGAAGGATTAGAGGACTTCCAGTCACCCCTCTGTCCAAGGATCTCAAGGATGTCACCAAAGGACACCTCAGAGAGAGTGGCTGTGAGAACCGTTCTCAGTCATCAAAATCCTTATCTTCAGTCAATGACTCCTCAGTTGAGTTCCATGTGCATCCTCTTGCACAATGCTTTGCGGGATACTTCCTCAGTGGGAGGTTCTGGGGAAGACTGCAAAGAAGGGGTCTCCTGAAGAGGAGAAACCTGAAGCCCTTGTGCCTGGTAGTTGTGGCTTATGACAGTTGCGGCACAGAGGGGGGAGAGGACTCTAATGTGGGATTTGCCAGTGGAGGCAAGTGCCCTCTCCATGGCCTGGAAGACCGGCCCGCCCAAGGAGGGATGGGAGAACGGAACCGAGCAAGACAACCTCAGAACCGGGGTCACACCCCTCCCTGACGAGCCCACCCCCAGACCAGGAGTCTCAAGAGGACCGTGAGAGAGGATCCCTGGGGGGTGCCATGGAGAAAAAAAAAAAAAAAAAAATAGACGTGGAACTAGGAATGCCCTCCCCCATGGCGCAGCCACTGGCCTGAGAAGAGCCCGATGCCTCGTGCACCGAAGGCCACAAGGACGACTCCGGTTCCAAAGTGAGATCCACTATTGGAGTCGGAGGAAGGGAAGCTGGTGTCGGAGTAACAGGCTTCTAAACTTGAGTAGAAGTCGAAGGAGGAGTGTACATTGGAGTTTGAGGAGATATATGTTCAACTGGAGCATGGACTTCGACAGGTGAGAGACCTCTGGCCACAAGCAACTGGTCAACAAGCCGCAACACATCTTGTTCAGAGAGACTCTTGGTTGATCTTCATGGAGAAAGCTGATGGCAATTCTGACTTTTCTAGAAAAGGACTATATTGACTGCCAGCAAATGGATGCAATAAAGGAGAATACTTGGTCCTTGCTAATTCAATAGGTGCAGAGCCTGGAAGAGAGGACGTCTGCACCAAAGAAAACGGTGTGAAAGTAGTCTACACCGACGTCAGTGCCACACTAGTTGAAGGTGCCTGCACTGTAAAGGCAAAAGTCTGCCCCGATGGGTATGGTGCCGTTGAGGAAAGTGTCTGCAATGGCAATAAGGATGGTGTCGAGAAGGGCTGCATCGAAGAACATGTCGTTGCCGAAAATGGCTATGCCAGGCAATACAAAAAAGTCATACTCTGAGCCAAAAGGGATTGTACCAACGGTGCAGAAGGGGGCTGTACCTGCATGGACAGTGCCGGTAAGGGCTGCAACGTAACTGTCGGAGCCATAGTTGTCTGCACCAGGAACACCGGTGCCGGTATTGATAAGGAAGACATGGCTGGAGCCAGAAACATTTGGGGAGGTGCTGAGCCTGGAGCCGATAGGGTCACAGGTGGCAGTGGCAAAGTAGTAATCAATTTCACCTTCTTGTGAGTCGATTCCCTACAATCTCCAGAGAGAGAAGAAGGGAGCGACCTTGATGATGAAGAGGAAGAATGCCTCTTACGGGATTTAACAGGAGGGGGTGAGCCCTCCAACCCAGAAATAACCTCAGAGAAAGGAGACTTGAGAAGACCTTTCAAAATTAACTTATTCTTCCTCTCGTTAAGAGTCCTGGTAGAAAAATTTTTACAAATCCCACACGGGGGATCCACAGTAAGGTGGGAGACATTCAGACAGTAGACACTAGTCATGGCCATCGGAAAGCGGTAACTTACAGCCGCAATCCTTACACTGCTTGAAACCAATGCTACTTTTCTTACCCGACATGATGTGGAGAAGAACAGTACCAAAAGGAAGGGAAAAGGAAGGATTACCAACTATGGTAATGAAGAATTACCTCAAAGGTAAGAAAAAGGTAATACAGGGAAAAGACTAAAAGGAGAGAGTCTAAAGTATATGATAGGGTAGGAAAATTTTAGTATAAACTATTTGAAAATATTTAAAGTAAGAACAATGTAGAAAACTTTCAAAAATTAGACACTTAGCTGAGAGAGTGGCTTGACGGCTGGACAGCAACGTGGCAAACAAGATCTGAGGTAACAGGGAGCAGAGCATTCTGGGTAGGACCTTGGCTCGAGAGTTTTTGGGTGACGCAAGGTTGATATTGGCCGGCTTGGTTCTGAGGACGGAACAGATAACCCATCAGTAAGGAATTAATGAAGATTAACATCAGATTAACTGTTTTTTATGTGATATTATTTCTAAACAGGGTTTTACTGTTTATAACTTCAGTGACATAATAATACACGATGTGCATCTTGAACTACTTAAGAAAGCTATTTCTTTTGTTCCAGATTTTAAATTTGGCATAGGTGATGTGCTGATCAGTTTGAAATTGGTTGTGAGGCAGTTAAACCTGAGATTATTTTTTAGTGGCCAGTGAAATGCCAGCTATAGGCCAAATACTTTACATCATAAAAGCATGTTTATCCCCCCAAACAATCTTGAAACTTCACTCTTCGAAAAGATGTGTGAATTTGAAATTAGAAAAGAACGATTAAATAACAAAAGGATTAATTTAACGCAGGAGGAAAGAAAAATTCTCACTGACCTGGCTAGAGATAAGAACAGAATTATGAAACCCAATAAAGGGGGGGGGGGGGCTTTGCAATTATGACTCAAAGATTGTTTCAAAAATGTTTACTATACTTTATGCCTCCTCCACTTACATCAGGGTTTCTAGAAATTAAGTTAACAGGGCATATATGAGGATTGACTTTTTTCTGTCTGATGCTTTGTTTCAGGGGTCAACTGACAATCAGACTCAAGACTTCTGATGGTTGAAAATCCAGTGATAACAAAGGTGTTCGGGATCCCCAAAATCCAACATTTACACAATCCACCCTTTAGACCTATTGTTGCTACAAGGGGATCAAAGACAGACCCCCTGGCAGCATGGGTGGATAAATGGGCTAGCCCACTGGTAAGGGAAACCAAGCACATTCTGAAAGACTCTTGGCATTATTTAGAGAGAGAGACTAAAAACTTTAAGGAACGAGAGAGATTATTATTTTCTAACTATTGTAGTCAATTTATTCTGTGATCCCAAACCCCAAAGGCTTGGAAATGCTCCAAGACAGTCTAATAAAAAGTCAAAATGTGAACAGAGAAAAAATGGTATTCCTCAAGAAATAATGGAAGTAGTAAACAATAATTTTTTGTCTTTTGAGGCTGAGCTTTTCCACCAGTTATCAGGTGTGGCAATGGGTGCCAAATGTGCCCCCGTCTTTGCCAACTTTGTTCTCTTAGAATGGGAGAGAAATTTTATTTTGCAGTCGCCTTACATGGACAAAATTAAATCCTACAATCAGTTTTTGGAATATACTCATCCTTTGGCAAGGTGATGAGAAAGAAACTGAAAAATATGTAGAATATTTAAATTCCACAACTACCTTCCTTAGATTCACAAGCAAATGGAAGGCTAATGAAATTGAATTCCTATTTATCAAAAGTTGGTGCAAAAGATGAGCTCAACGGTAGTATTTACAGAAAGCAGACCTACTCCAACAACCTGCTACACTTTAATAGTTGTCACCCCCCACATCAAATGAAAAGCATAATAAAAGGTCAGATGGTGAGATTGTCTCGCTTAATAAGTGATGATTCAATTTTTGCAAAGGAGATCTATACCTTGATAAGAAAGTTCATTGAAAGGGGGTACCCATTAAAGTTGTCGATAAAAGTAAAAAGGGAAATCATGTTAAAAAGAAAAGTACAGTTTTGTACCTACCATAAATGTAGATGTTCGAAGATCCACATTGCTGCAGTCCTAACATATGGGTAGTCCGCTGTCCTCGGTAATACCAAAGTATTAGGCTGACGTCGGTCATGGGCGCTCAGATCTGACATCAGAGCGTCAGGGTATTAAAGCGCATGACCGACGTCATATCCTCAGTCTTTTCTTGCCCCAGATGTCAGAAGGCCCTAAAAAGAAAGGCCACAGCCAAAAATAGAATACTTCCCAAAAGGCATGTACAAATAACAGCTACCACCCAAACCATACAAACATTCCAAACTACAGAGGGGAAGGAGGGAGGACTGCAGCAATGTGGATCTTGAACATCTACATTTATGGTAGGTACAAAACTGTACTATGTTCTTCATCTCACATTGCTGCAGTCCTAACATATGGGTAGAATCCCAAAGCAGAGGTAAAGGGAGGCTGGCAAAATCATAAAGCATTGGGAGCTGCCAAAATGCCCTGTAAGATTGCAGTGGCAAATCCAGCCCTAGATTTGGAATAAAGAGGAAGGTGGTAATGTTTAGAAAAAGTATGCACTGAACTCCAAGTAGCTGCTTCCAAAATATCTTTAGTAGCTACTCCCTTAAAAAGCTGTAGAAGTGGCAGTAGCCCTAGTGGAGTGAGGTCCGATTCCAGCCGGAATCTCCTTACCATGATGAGAATAACAAAAAGCAATACAAAAGCCAATCCACTTAGAAATAGTTTGTTTTGAAACAGGTTTCCCGAGAACCCAAAGCAAAAGAAACAAACAACTGCTGAGACTGTCTGAACCCTTTAGTCCTGCTCAAATAATAACGCAACTGCCTGTGAATATCCAAAGTGTGCAAAATTTTTTCCCCTTTATTTTGGGGATCTGCATAAAAGGTAGGCAAATGAATAGATTGGTTCAAGGCCACATTTGAAACCACTTTAGGCATAAAAGTAGGGTTACCTATCCTTATGAAAAATTAGGAAGGGTTCAACTGCCATAAGAGCCTGTAATTCAGAAACCCTTCTAGCAGACGTAATGGCCAACAAAAAAGCAGTCTTCCAAGACAAAAACTTTAACTCAGCAGTAGCTGCAGGTTCAAAAGGAGGTAAAGTAAGTTTTCCAACACAAAATTGAGATCCCAGGCAGGAGTAGGAGCTCTACTGGGGTCTTATGTTCTTTGCCCTCTAAGAAATTGCTTAAACAAAGGATGAGAGAATAATGGAGGGTCACAGTCATAGTGAGCAGAAATGGCTGCAGCATGAACTTTTATAGAGGAGAAAGACAAACCCTCGTCTAATAATTCTGTAAGATATTGAAGAGAAACACTTAAATCAGGCCTGGAAACATCAAAGCTCTTTGTTTTGCTCCAAATTAAAAATCTCCTCCATTTATCAGCATAAACTTTCCTTGTACTAGGCCTTCTGGCCTCCAAAATAACATTCAAAACTTGTTGTGGAAGCAGGTTCTAGAACAGAATATGCCAGGCTGTTAGATGCAGGGACTGAATCCTGACATTGAGGAAATGATTGCCCTCCTGAGACAAAAGGTGCGGAATCGAAGGCAAAGGCCATGGAGGCTCCCATACTAAACTCCTCAGCAGAGGGTGCCAGTGCTGTCGAGGCCAATCTGGAGCTATTAGAATCATGGAAGGCTTGTCTTGTCTGACCTTCAAGAGTACCTTGGGGAGGAGAGGCAGAGGCGGAAAGGCACAGACGTGAAGATTGCTCCAACTGAATGATAGAGCATCCACTTTCCAAGCTGTGGGATGAAACATTTTTGTGCAAAACTTTGGCAACTGGAAGTTTAGTGGAGAAGCGAACAGATCTATGTCTGGAGTTCCCCACATCACTGTCAATTTCGAAATACATGAGGATCCAATTTCCACCATGGGGATCCACTATCTGTCTGCTCAAAACATCTGCTAAGGAGTTCTGTGCTCCTGGTAGAAACCTTGCCTGAAGATTGAGGTGTAAACTGAGAGCAGTCTCCCACAAAATCATTGCTTGCCTGCAAAGAGGGATGGGTTCGCCCTTGCTTGTTGATGTACCACATGACAGTTGTGTTGTCTGTTTGAATCAACACTTGCCCTGGGTGAAGTAAATCCTTGAAAGCCATCAATGCAAATTGGACTGCTAACATCTCCTTCAAGTTGATATGTAAATGTTGAAGTCTGGCAGGCCACGTGTCTTGAACCCATTTTCCATTGAGGTGTGCTCCCCAAGCCTTGTCCGAGGCATCTGTCGTTAAAATCTGACTCGCCTCTGGTCGGGTCACAGAGAGTCCCTTGTTTAGGTGACATTCCTGAGCCCACCACAAAAATTCCTTTTGAATGCAAGGTATTATTTGAATGACAGTGTCCAGATCTTGGCAGTGTTGGGTCCATACATTTTGAGATACCATTGTAGCTTCCTCATATGCAGTTTGGCATTGGGAAGCACCAGAATACAAGATGCCATGAACCCCAAGGCTTGAAGGACTGTCCTTGCAGTCAGCCTGGACCGTAGAGACAATTGATGGAAGTAAAGAGTAAGGTTCTTTTGCTTGTCCGGGGTCAAAAAGGCCATCTGGGAAGCTGTATTCAGTCTCACACCCAGAAAGCACATTTCCTGAGAGGGTACTAGACTGGACTTTGTTTCGTTCACAGAATACCCTAGGCACCTTAACACTGCCATCACATACTGTAGATGATGAAGAAGTTCGTACTTGTCTTGAGCCAGAATCAGGCAATCGTCCAAATAAGGATAAATTTGTATTCCTCTTAACCGTAAGAAGGCTATCACTGGAGCCAGAACCTTTGTGAACACCCTGGGCACAGTAGATAAGAAAAAGGGCAATGCAGAGAACTGATAATGTAAAGTCCCAGCTGCAACTGGGCCTGATAGGAACATGAAGATAAGCCTCTGAGATCCAGAGTTACCATCCAGTGATCTTTGCCCAACAGAGGTAGAAGTTGTTGCAACGTCAACATTTTGAATTTTGGAATGTCCAGGTATGTGTTGAGGATAGATAAATCCAAAATCGGCCTCCAAGTGTTTCCTTTCTTTGGTACTAGAAACAGGCGAGAATAAAATCCTAGGCCCACTTCTGACAGAGGGACCTGCTGTATATCCCCCATTTGAAGAAGTAAAGAAATCTGCTTGTGAGCCTCTACCCTTTGCTGAGGAGGAACGTCTGGCATGCCTTTGAAAGGAGGCAATGTATGGAAATAAAACTTGTAGCCTCGGTCTATAATGTCCAACACCCATTTGTTCTGGGTGACTAAAAGCCAGTTTTGCTTGAAGAGTGCCAACTTTCCTCCCAAAGGAGCTGCCAGACAGGAAGAATCTGGCAGCTGAAGATACAGGTCATTGGGCCTGACTGGCCCCTGCCCTCACCTGTAGATTGTGCAGGTGAACTCCATGTTCTAGGCCTGAAAGAACTCTGAGCTCTGCCCCTACCACGTCTTTATCTACCCCTAGACTGTAAATCAGAAGAAGGATAAGCCCATCCCTTAGTAGGCCAATTCCTGCTAAACTTAGGAGGCTGCACCTGCAAAAATCTTTAACAGTCTGCATAGACTTAGCCTTGTCTTCCATTTTCTTCAAGACAGACTCCACAGGAGAACCAAACAAAACTTCAGACTGTAAAGGAGCATCCAAAATTCTAGTTTTAACATGCTCAGACAAATTCTGATCCTAATAACTGAACCAGTGGCAGCCACCCTGGAAGAAGCCTGTAAAGCATCAAACCACACTGCAAAGAATGCTTACCCACCTGTTCAGAGGCATGTACCAAATCCTGTAATTCTTTACACTCTATGCCCTCTGCCAAAGCATCCACTTTAGATTTTAGCTGAGTAAGGAGAAAATTCTGGTACTTCAACATATGAAACTGGCAATTCAAAGCCCTCATAGCTAAAGTGGAAGAGGTATACTTTTTCTTACCCCATCTATCCAAAGCTCTAGCATCTTTATCCATAGGAACTGGATTCTTTACAACAGAAGCCCTGACACCCTTAGGTCCCTGGCTAATAGTTTCTGGGTCAGCCCTTGGACTCAAACAGATATTTATGAGCCTCAGGTACTCTGTAATACCTGTCTGGCTTAACTGGCGCAGGAGGCAGAGAGTCTGGATTAAGGGAAGCCTCGGAGAAAACGTCTTGAACAACATCCAAAACAGGAGGTATAGCCAAGGGCCTATGTTGTGGTAAAACAAAAATTCCCTAAGCCTCTTTCGAATCTGAGAAATCCTGACCTTCCCATTTAAAATGCTCCCTCATAGAATGCAGGGTTTCTGAAAAGAAAAATCCTCTGGAGGAGAAGCAGAAGGAGTGGAATCCTCTGCATCTGAATCAGAATAAGGAGGAAAATCCTGAATGTCTTCAGTCAAGACTCTGAGTAATCTGAAGCCTGCTCCAAACTTTCCACCTCTGGCTCCACCCTAGGCCTCTTATCAGGAGGGGGCATAGAACCTCTGATTAAAGAAATTAAATCTTCTGCCATTTTAAGCATGTGTTTTTTAGGCACAAAACCTGCAGAACTAGGACTGACACCCATGGAAGGCAAACCAGGCCTGCCTTTGAAGGAGCCTTAGAGACAGAAGGAGAAGGCCTAACCACCTTAGGCAAGGAAGGGAGAACAGCAACCTGAGAGGCCCCCTCAGCCTGACCTGCCTCCTGAGAGGCCACATCTTGCAAAATTAAAGCCTCCCCTGAGACTCAACTGAAACCTCGGCTGGATCCACAGATTCCACCGTAGTTTTAAAGCCTGCCTGGACTTTAAAGATTTTTCTTTGCGCTTCTTTCACGTGGCGGGTAGCCGGGATCCTCTAACTCGTTGCTCAGGTCCCAAACAAGGAATACAAAGAGTGGTAATCCCTATGCGGTATCTGTTTCCCACAAGAAATACAATTATTCACTTTTTCTGACATCCGGAATTAACTGAGACAAGAAAAACAAAAATATTAACTTGGTTTCGGTCTGAAACTCAGAATTCTGCATCGACCATGCGGCAAAAGACTGAGGATATGACGTTGGTCATGCGCTTTAATACCCTGACGCCTGATGTCAGATCTGTCAGCCTAATACTTTGGTATTGACAGCGGACTACCCATATGTTAGGACTGCAGCAATGTGAGATGAAGAACATCACCTTTTTATCCTCATATTAAGAACAAGTGACCAGCTACAAATGCCTGTTAGGGAAAGAAGCACTAATGTAATGCTGTTACGTTACAATGCTCAGTCACCCAATATATGCTCCACTGTCAACAGATGGTGAGAGACCTCTATAGAACAGGGAACCAAAGAGCAATTGGGGGAAAAAAACAAATCATATACAGTAGAGGTAAAAATATTAAAAACATCTTAGGAGGTTACCCCAAAACCAACATTAGGGGTGGACACAAATCAGCAATGAATAAATGTGGTACCTGTAGATATTGTAAATTTATTAATGATGTTTCCTATGTTCCTGTTAGTGATTATAGTTTTCCCATCAAATACCCTGGTAGATGTAACTGTAGCTCATCCATGTTGGTTTAACTCGCTACTTGTACATCCTTTCCAGCATTCTACGTTGGAAAAACTGTACGCAGACTTCGAGACAGAATAAGTGAACATCTCAGGCCAATTAAAAATAGGGTCTAAACAATAAGTTCACGCACGTAGAACAACGTGCACGGCCCCAACAAACCAATGGAATCCAAATGAACGAGCCAGCACGCAAGGATTGCTCTAGGTCAAAATATATTTATTTAAAAAACATACCGAATATAATGGCAAAAAAACATTATAAAAGCAAACCGGTTTCGGCTCTAGCAAAGCCTTTATCAATGCTTGCAATTGAAACAATTGAAAAAGTCTAACCACCATTTTGGTTCTTTATTTATAGTCCCTGTTTAAAGAGACATGCACCATGATTGTAAAAACAAACTTTCATATTTAAATCAATAGAAAAGAGTTTGGGGAAAAAAAGAGAGAGGACCAACACTGAAATCATCATAAGATATGGCCATATTATATATACCTAACTGAATAAAGGGGCTAATGCCCATACCAATATTCCTTGGTTATTGCCTTAACTGAATCCAATTCAATGTAGCCTAATGCTATATAAAGAAATTCTGATGGTGCATATAGATAGTGTCCCCAAAATGCATCCTGTCTATATATCATGAAACCAATCTATACTTTGATCATCATATACTAATTATTCTGAAGTATTTAATCAGGATCTAAATAAACCCCCCAATTTTATGATCCACATATTTTCCATTTGGTTAAGCTTCTGGTGCCATCCAGCCTTGAAACCTCTATGTAGTACTATCCTGTCTATGATTACAAATTTGAAAACGGCGGATGGGTGTTCAATAGTGTGTTTAAACAAGGCATTTGCAATGCGTTTGTTTCTAATCGCACTCAAATGTTCCCCTATTCTGAATTTTACCGGCCTAGATGTCTGTCCAATGTAAAAGGCAGAACAAGTGCAAATAGCCAAGTAAACAACCCAATCCGAACTACAATTGGCAAAAATCCTAATCCCAAAGATTCTTGAAGTGTTTTTGCTAGTAAATTCTCTAGTCTTGATTAAGTGTTGACAAGCCATACAATGACCACAGGGAAAACACCCCGTTAATATATCCCCAGATAAAGTCCTTTGTTGTGGAATACATGGAATATATCTTTTGTAATGAGTGAGATAGGAGTTCGTTACGTCCTTTTCGATAGGAGAACTGACATTTTTCAGACAAAATGCTACTAAGAGTGTCCTGTGATAAAAGAATCCCCCAGTGCTGGTTGATAATATCCCTAAAAAGTACAGTTTTGTACCTACCATAAATGTAGATGTTCGAGGATCCACATTGCTGCAGTCATAAACTGTGGTTAGTCCGCTGTCCTCGGTCGGCCCGAATACCAAAGAGTTAGGCTGGCGTCGGTCATGGGCGCCCGGAGCTGACGTCAGTACGTAGTAGTACTTAAGCGCATGACCGACGCCATATCCTCAGTCTTTCTTGCCCCAGATGTCAGAAGGCCTTAAAAAAACAAAGGCCAGAGCCAAAATAGTAAATACCCAACAACCACCAGTGAGAAAATAACAATTATCCTAAAGGAATAACAGCAACCCCAAACTACAGAGGGGAAGGAGGGAGGGAAAATAGGACTGCAGCAATGTGGATCCTCGAACATCTACATTTATGGTAGGTACAAAACTGTACTATGTTCTTCGTCTCACATTGCTGCAGTCATAACCTGTGGGTAGAATCCCAAAGCAAAGGAAAAGGGAGGCTGGTAAACTAAAAAGCATTAGGAGCTGCTAACATGCCCTGTAAGACTGCAGTAGCAAACCCAGCCCTAGACTTGGAATAAAGAGGGAGATGGTAATGTTTAGTAAAAGTGTGAACTGAACTCCAAGTAGCTGCCTCCAAAATATCCTTAGTAGCTACCCCCCTCAAAAAGGCAGTAGATGTGGCAGTAGCCCTAGTGGAATGAGGTCTGATGCCAGCTGGAACATTCTTCCCATGATGAGAATAACAAAAAGCAATACAATGACCAATCCACTTAGAAATAGTCTGCTTTGAAACAGCTTTACCTTGTGAACCCAAAGCAAAGGAAACAAATAACTGTTGAGTCTGTCTGAACTCTTTAGTTCTGCTCAAATAATAACACAGCTGCCTGTGGATATCCAACGAATGCAAGACTTTCCCCCCCCTATTTTGGGGATCCGCATAAAAAGTAGGCAAATGGATAGACTGGTTCAAGGCCACATTGGAAATCACTTTTGGCATAAAAGTAGGGTTAGTACGCAAAGAAACTCTATCCTTATGGAAAATCAGAAAGGGTTCAACAGCCATGAGAGCCTGCAATTCAGATACCCTCCTAGCAGAAGTAATGGCCAACAAAAAAGCAGTCTTCCAAGACAAAAACTTCAATTCAGATGTAGCTGCAGGTTCAAAAGGAGGTAAAGTAAGCTTCTCCAACACAAAATTGAGATCCCAGGAAGGAGTAGGAGCTCTCGTGGGGTCTTATATTTTTCGCCCCTCTAAGAAATTGCTTA
The DNA here is from genome assembly GCF_019279795.1 of Protopterus annectens. Taxonomy (NCBI): domain Eukaryota; kingdom Metazoa; phylum Chordata; order Ceratodontiformes; family Protopteridae; genus Protopterus; species Protopterus annectens. The sequence goes on along the minus strand of NC_056746.1, from coordinate 642,020,276 downwards.
AACAAAGGGTGAGAAAATAAAGGAGGGTCACAATCATAGTGAGCAGAAATGGCTGCAGCATGAACCTTCACAGAGGAAAAAGACAAACCCTTGTCTAGTAATTCAGTAAGATACTGTAGTGTAAAACTCAAATTAGGCACAGAGACATCAAAGCCCTTAGTTGTGCTCCAAAGAAAAAATCTCCTCCATTTATCAGCATAAACTTTTCTAGTGCTGGGCTGCCTGGCTTCCAAAATGACATCTAAAACCTGTTGAGGAAGCTGAGACCCCACAGGCCCTAAGACAGAATACGCCAGGCTGTTAGATGCAGGGACTGCACTCTGACATTGAGCAAATGGTTGCTTGACTGGGACAACAAGTGAGGAAGCTGTGGCAAAGGCCAAGGAGGCTCCTGAATTAAACTCCTCAGCAGAGGATACCAGTGCTGACGTGGCCAATCTGGTGCTATTAGAATCATGCAAGGCTTGTCCCGCCTGACTTTCAAGAGTACCTTGGGAAGGAGAGGCAGAGGAGGGAAAGCATAGATGTGAAGGTTGTTCCAACTGAAAGATAGAGCATCCACTTTCCAAGCTTTTGGGTGAAACATCTTTGTGCAAAATTTTGGTAGTTGGAAATTTAGAGGAGAAGCGAACAGATCTATGTCTGGAGTTCCCCAAGCCACTGTCAATTTTTGGAATACCTGAGGATCCAATTTCCACTCGTGGGGATCCACAATTTGTCTGCTCAATACATCTGCTAGGGAGTTCTGTGCTCCTGGCAGAAACCGTGCTTGAAGAGTGATGTGCAAACTCAGAGCAGTTTCCCACAATATCATTGCTTGTCTGCAAAGAGTGTAAGAATGGGTTCCCCCCTGCTTGTTGATGTACCACATGACTGTTGTGTTGTCTGTTCGAATCAACACCTGTCCTGGTTGAAGTAGACCCTTGAAAGCCATCAGGGCAAACTGGACTGCTAACATCTCTTTCATGTTGATATGCAAATGCTGTAGTTTGGGAGGCCACGTGTCTTGAATCCATTTCCCATTGAAGTGTGCTCCCCAAGCCAAGTCTGAGGCATCCGTTGTTATGATCCGACTCGCCTCTGGTCGGGTCACAGAGCGCCCCTTGTTTAGGTGACATTCCTGCGCCCACCACAAGAATTCCTTCTGGATGCAAGGTATTATCCGAATGACAGTGTCCAAATCGTGGCAGTGTTGAGTCCATACACTTTTGAGATACCATTGTAGCTTCCTCATATGCAGTTTGGCATTGGGAAGTACTAGAATGCAAGATGCCATGAACCCCAAGGCTTGAAGGACTGTCCTTGCAGTCAGCCTAGACAGTACTGATAGTTGCTGGAAGTACAGGTGAAGAGTTCTTTGTTTGTCCGGGGTCAGAAAGGCCATCTGAGAAGCTGTATTCAGTCTCACACCCAGAAAGCACATGTCCTGAGAGGGTACTAGACTGGACTTTATTTCGTTCACAGAATACCCCAGGCACCTTAAAACTGCTATTACATACTGTAGATGTTGAAGTAACTTGTCTTTGTCTTGAGCCAGAATCAGGCAATCGTCCAGATAAGGATAAATTTGTATTCGCCTCTGTCTGAAGAAAGCTATTACAAGAGCCAGAACTTTTCTGAACACCCTGGGCGCAGTAGATAAACCAAAGGGCAATGCAGAGAACTGATAATGAGAAGTACCAGCCCGAAATCGCAGGAATCTCCTGCAGCTGGGCCTGATTGGAATGTGAAGATAGGCTTCTTTGAGATCCAGAGTTACCATCCAGTGATCTTTGCCTAGCATAGGCAGATGTTGTAATGTTAACATCTTGAACTTTGGAATGTCTAGGTAGGTATTGAGAATGGACAAATCCAGAATAGGCCTCCAAGTGTTTCCTTTCTTTGGCACTAGGAATAGACGGGAATAAAACCCTAGGCCTACTTCTGATGGAGGTACCACCTGGATTGCTCCCATCTGTAAAAGCAAAGAAATTTGTTCCTGAGCCTCCAGCCTTTGCTGAGGAGGTACATCTGGCATGCCTTTGAAAGGAGGAAAAGTGTGAAAATAAAACTTGTAACCTAGATTTATTATTTCCAACACCCACTTGTCCTGGGTGACCAAATGCCAGTTTTGTTTGAAAAGTGCCAACTTTCCTCCTAGAGGAGCTGCCAGAAAAGAAGGATCTGGCAGCTGAAAATACAGGTCATTGGGTTTGTTTACGAAAAGGCTGACCCCTGCCCTCACCAGAAGACTGTGCAGGAGAACTCCAAGTCCTAGGCCTGAAAGAACCCTGAGCGTGAGCCCTGCCCCTACCACGTCTAGACCTGCCCTTAGACTGAAAATCTGAAGAAGGGTAGGACCATCCTCTAGCAGGCCAATTCCTGCAAAACTTAGGGGGCTGCACTTGCAAAAAATCCTTAACAGTCTGCATAGACTTAGCTTTATCTTCCATCTTTTTCAAAACTGACTCCACAGGGGAACCAAAAAGAACTTCAGATTGAAGAGGAGCATCCAAAATCCGAGCTTTAACATGCTCTGACAAATTTTGATCCTTAAGCCAGGCATGTCTACGAATAACTGAACCAGTAGCAGCCACTCTGGATGAAGCCTGAAGAGCATCGAAGCCACACTGCAAGGAATGTTTACCAACTTGATCTGAAGCATGAACCAACTCCTGCAATTCCTTACACTCTATACCCTCAGATAAAGCATCCACCTTAGATTTCAATTGACCCAACAAAAAATTCTGATACTTCAGCATATGAAACTGGCAATTTAAAGCCCTCATAGCTAACGTAGAAGAGGTGTACACTTTCCCCCCCCCCACCTATCCAATGCTCTAGAATCTTTATCCAAAGGAACTGGATTCTTAACCACCGAAGCCCTGACACCCTTCGGCCCTTGAATAATAGTTTCCGGGTCAGCTCTAGGACTCTTATACAAATATTTATGTGCCTCTGGAACTCTGTAATACCTGTCAGGCTTGACAGGGGCAGGGGGTAAAGAATCAGGATTAAGAGAAGCTTCAGAAAAAACATCCTGAACAACATCCAAGAAAGGGGGAATAGCCAAAGGCCTATGTTGTGGCAAAAACAAAAATTCCCTAAGCCTTTTTCGAGAATCTGAAAAATCCTGACCTTCCCACTTGAAATGTTCCCTCATGGAATGTAAAGTTTCAGAAAAGGAAAAATCCTCTGGAGGAGAAGAAGAAGGAGGACAGGAATCCTCTGCATCCAAATCTGAATAGGGAGGGAAATCCTGAATATCCTCAGCTGAGGACTCAGAGTAGTCTGAAGAATGCTCCATTCCCTCTAAATCTGTCTCCACCCTAGGCCTCTTCTCTGGAGGGGGCATAGAACCCCTGATCAAAGTAATCAAATCCTCTGCCATTTTCAACATATGTTTTTTAGGAACAGAACCTGAAGAACCAGGGCTATGGCCAGTACCAGAAAGACCAGGTTTAGCTTTAGCATGGCCTTTAGTCACTGAGGTAGAAGGCCTAATAACCTTTTGTAAGGATGGAACTACAGATACCTGAGAAGCACCCTCGGCCTGGCCTAACTCCAGAGAGGCCAACTCCTGTAAAAGTAAAGGTTCCCCCTGGGATTCAGCCGAAACTTCGGCTGGATCCACAGATTCTACCGTAGGTTCCAAAGAACCGGTGTCCGCAACGGACGACTCATCCGGTTTAGACCTTAAAGATTTATATTTTCGCTTTTTAGCGGTAGCGGGCGTCGGAGGATCCGACGGCATGTTGTAGTTACACCGCCACAAAACAAGCCTGGCACAGTCTAACCTTCGTTTAATGGTGCGCTTATTAAATCTAGCGCAAAAGCGACACCCGACTACGTCGTGTTCAGGCCCCAAGCAAGGAATACAGAGAGAATGATAGTTCCTACGAGGTATCTGTTGCCCACAAGAAATACAATTATTAACTTTTTCTGACATCTGGATTAACTGAGGCAAGAAAAGACAAAAAGTTTCCCCAACGGGGTACTTAGCCCAACTTGGTCTTCGGTCTGAAACTCGGTAATTGAAAATTTCAGAACGCCGAACGGCACTTGCAAACGCTGCTTCTGCTTAGGACCACGCGGCAAGAAAGACTGGGGATATGGCGTCGGTCATGTGCTTAAGTACTACTACGTACTGACGTCAGCTCCGGGCGCCCATGACCGACGCCAGCCTAACTCTTTGGTATTCGGGCCGACCGAGGACAGCGGACTACCCACAGGTTATGACTGCAGCAATGTGAGATGAAGAACATCCCATAAGTAGTAACTAGCTGTAAGGGTTGATTATCTTTCTGTCTCAAAGAATCCCTGTCATCTGATTTGTATCGCAATAATTCATTGCGTGTTAACCTGTTGGTTTGTTCCGCAACATTTGAAAGATGTTGAGAATTATAGCCCCGTTGGAAAAACCTATTTGACAAATCCAGGCTATATTTTGAATATTCCTGATCAGAAGAGCAGATCTGTCTGACTCTCATAAATTGAGATTTTGGGATGTTGCGGATGATGTGGCGTGGGTGGGAACTGTGAGCATGTAGTAATGTATTGTATTCCGGGAATTTTCTATGAACTGAGGTGGCCAAAGTGTTGTCCAAAAGTCGGGTCACCCTGACATCCAGAAAAACAATATTAGAATGCTCAATGTTAGCAGTAAACTTGATACCAAAAGAATTATTATTCAGGTAATCAACAAATTGAGATAACCCATCCATGTCCCCACGCCACACCATCCAGCAATCATCTAAATATCTGCGCCAGATATCCAGATTATGTATATATGAGTTATGCTGAACATCATATATATATCTAGCCTCATAATTCCCCATAAACAAATCTGCATATATGGGTGCAGACAAAGCACCCATAGCCGTTCCCTTGATTTGCCAATAGGCCTTTCCTTTGTAGTAAAAAATGTTCTTGCGCAGCACCATTTCTGTTAATTTAATCAAAAAATTGTTGAAACCTATAGGGTAGAGGTTAGATTTGTATAACCAATAGGAAATTGCAAGAATTCCAAGATCATGAGGAATGCTTGTAAAAAGCGAAGCCACATCCAACGTACAAAGCAGCCAATGGGATTCCAATTGAGATTCGTTGATAATATTGAGAAATTCAGTAGTGTCTTTGATGCGAGATCGAATAGAGGTCAACAGGGGTTTCAGATAAAATGTAAGAAAAGAGGACAATGGTTCCGTCAAGGAACCCCTACCTGACACAACGGGTCTACCTGGAGGATGGAGTGGATCCTTGTGTATTTTGGGTAGCAAATATAGGTATTGAGGTGTGGGTTCATCCACTTTAAGTTGTGTGCCTACCTGTTGTGTAATAATACCCTGCTCGTCCGACATATCCAAAAAAGCATCAATTTCCCTCTTAAAAGTAGGAGTAGGATCGATGTTTAATTCCATATAAAAACTGGAATCCGATAATTGGCGCAAGGCCTCCTCAGTGTATGTGGAATGATCCAAAATTACAATTGTAACTGTAGCTCATCCATGTTGGTTTAACTCGCTACTTGTACATCCTTTCCAGCATTCTACATTGGAAAAACGGTACGCAGACTTTGAGACAGAATAAGTGAACATCTCAGGCCAATTAAAAATAGGGACCAACACAACCCCTTATTCATACATAGTACAAACTGTGTCAACTTAAAGAGATCCATCTTTTTTGTGATTGACAAGGTTTTAACTAATGAAAGGGTGATGCCAAACTGGAAGTAGGGGCGAGGGAGACAAAATGGCAAATGAGGTTGAATGCTATTTCACCAGGCCTTAATGACAGTATTTCATTAGCACCTTTATTAAGACGGAGAGCTTGGCAAGTTTGATGGCAAGTAATGATTAAGAACTTGTCTACAAAAGCATTATTCATTAAGTATTGTTTGCCCCACAACAAAATAAGATCAAAATTGAATACTTAAAAAAAAATTGTCTTTGGTCAAGATTATATAAACTGAAGTGACACTGTAGTTAATGCCCATAGTTTTTGCTTTTTTCATTGTGTTTTATCTCCTGCTGAGATTTCATACCATTTGCTGTGGTTTTATTGTTTAATGTAACAAGAATATAAAGGGCTTTTTAGTTGCATGTGATATGATGTGATTGGTTGCATACTTTGTCCTGGAGAGTATTTAAAGTGTATTAATTATTTGAAATGACTATGAAGAAGCCTGATATATGAGAAGGGGAAAGTGCTCAGTCGTCTGAATTCTTAATTTTATTAAACAGTGCAAGCTTCTACGTGGTTTGTGATCTTTTCAGTTTTTATAGTTTAAAAAACATTCATTGAAGTGATAATTATACAGCAGTGTGCAGGAACAACATGGTAAAGAGGCAAGCTTGAGAGGCAACATCAGGGGAAATAGGCAGAGGTGCTACCACAGAAAGTGGTTGGATAATGCACTGAATGTGGTAGGGGCTGAAATAGAAGACTAGTAGATAAGCTGTATGAGAGAAAGGTTGAGTAAAAAGATGTAGGACGGTCACAAAGAGGGTTTGTAAAGTTATCAGTGTATAGTTTTTGCTGGGTAGAGTGAGTTACAGAAGGAAGATACACTATGAAAAGTGATGGAAGAAGCAGGGAAAGAAATCAAGGTAATGAGTCTGCAGCTACTGAAGGGGAACAATGGGATGTATTAAAAATAAGGGGGCATGAGGAGAAGATTAGGAAATGTTAAGGAAGGTGGAGAGGAAGGAAAGATATTAGGGAGAAATGAGAGAGAGAGAGAGAGAGAGGCTGTAGATATATCAGTACAGAATCCTCACATAAGGTCATAGATAACATACCTTCACATACACTGTGTGGATGGATAGGAATTTAAGTACAAAAATCACCTTTAATGGCAGAATTTCAGACTTTGTTATGAATAAGTAGTTCAAAAGAATTTTGCCACCTACTTGTCTTATTGTCAAGTAGGTAGTAAAATTCGTTTGGACTACTTATTCATAACAAAGGAATAAGCAAATCAAAATGTCACTGATTGGCATGCATCACTGAAAGGAATTGTAATAGACCTGCTGTAAAGGTTTATGCCCCTGTGCAGTAAAACCATGCGCAATATGTAGGAAGCACCTTTCTCAGGCTTTAGGTTCTTGAAAACTATAAATCTAGGAAAAGAAGCTGTGCAAGAGGATTGTCAAAAAAGGGGAGTTAATGGTAAGGATATGATGGTATCCATACTGTGCTGATACTTGTGAGGTAGGAAAATACTCCATTAAAAACAGTGGCCTTATATAACCAGCAGTCCTTACAGGATGAGTTACGTCTTGGCGAAGACCATTTAATATCAGACTAAGTCCCAGTCTGAGTTTCATTACCTGCAGGATGCTGGCTTTCTGACTTGATAGCCGTTGACAGAATTCTTAGCAAATACTTGCTAAAATATGCATGCCCATGGTGGAGTCAACCTGTTAAGCAGTATACAGTTGTAGCATTACCTTTGTATAAGGGATTATGTGTTAAGGGAGGTGGATTGGGGTTACAAGCCAAAACAGGATGAGAAATACCTGGAGAATAAAGACAAAGTCAGGTTAAATATTTGTGAAAAAGCAAGCACAGTCCATATCTTGTAAGCAGGGAAAAAGGACTAGATATGTAGTACTAAATGAAAGTTACTATGAAGAATGAATATCCAAGTATGCCAAGGCAAAGGGTGGTGGACAGTAAAGGTGCTGATTTTCAGCAGCTAAACCAAAGCAATTTGAGGCTGTGAAACACTGCTGTGATTAAAGAGAGAGAATGAGGCATCTGCAAGATGACCACGTAGTCAAACAAAATCTGTATCTTATTTAACTAGTGGTATATAAATAGTATAACTTAAGAGGTCCCTTTATGCCACTGAAATTATTCAAAATCTAGCAGTTAAAATTAACCAATGACTTTCAAAAATTGTTACTTTCACAGTAAAACTTAATACCTCCATGGCATAATATTACATGGGTCCTTTCCTCACCTACCCTTATGAATATGGCATCTTCTGAAAAATGGAAAACAGTGACTCTGAACTCTACTTGGCAAGGAATGCCAAAAGAATTACTATGTATACTGCAAAAGTACAGCATGCAATTCAGACAGCTACTTCAATGACACCTACTGAAAATTATACAATGCTGCTACCACAACCACATTCAAGGACCCCACAAACTTCCATTTCAGAATATCTCACCCTAACCTATAAAATGCTGGATGTACTATCACAGCTGAGGTATACAAAAATGAAAGACTAAGCAGTTCTGCCTTACCCAGATGGCTGAAGGGCATTGGTGGATTGTGCAAGTGACAATTGCAGTGCTCTTTGTAAGGCCTCTTCTTCACTCTGTAGGGTATAAACACACAAGAATAGCAGTGAGTTGTAAAATCTCCATATGACAAAATGAGAATGAACCAAATGCTACATGTAGGGATGCTCTACAAGGTACGCCAGCATTAAACACATGTACTATGAACAAGAATGGCAATAAAAATGCTTTCCTGTAAAACAGCCGAATTAAAATGACTATTGATTGTAACTGATGCCTATTCCCTGTGCATTCAACTCAAGTACACCCCTAGAAAAATCTAGTCTATTGAATCATAACTGGAGGGAAATAGTTAAGGGTCAAAAGAGAATCCCCTGGTGCAAGCAGATCCCACTGTTTAAAAAAAATCTGGACCAAAGACATTTCTGCAAAACAGTTACAGATAGTACTTTTTCAATTCACTTGCATAGAACACATATTTTAGTTCATACAGCAACTGAAAACTTTTATTAATTAGGCAATACAGCCTAGTCTTCCTGCCTAAAGGGGAAGTTATGCTGGAAGGTGCTTTGTCCCATTTGTAAATGCACATCTTGGTTCTGTATCTAAAGGAGCTCTCTGATGCTACCCTTTTGACACATTGATGAGGACAGAAGACAGTTGCCATCATTCCAGTCTCTCTCCAAGGGTTCACACAGTGTTCCTCTATTTTTTTTTTTTGTTTCATACCTGGTGAAGATGCAGTGTTATGGTCGGTCAGTCATATTATTTTGTGGGTGGGAAATTACACCATTTCAGGTAGGAAAAGACTCGCTGTTGCACATTAGCAAAACAGGTAAAACTTAGATTTACTGTAGCGTGTTACTTTTCTGGGCGATGGCTACTGACAGAAGAGACCTCACGCTGGATATCCCGGGGGGGGGGGGTGCTGACAGCCATTTACTTTGGTGGCATGTTATTTGAAGGATTGGTAGGGGCTTTTCAATATTTGTCTCTGGCTGGCAGGTATGACTCAAAGGTCTTGACTCAGATTCCCAACACCAAGTTTTAGTCTGCCCAAAATGTCATAACCTATGAGGAGTAGCAGTACTGTCTGCACGTGACCCAGTCTTCAATTTTATGGGGAGGGTGGATGACAAACGCGAATTCCAAACACTTACAAGTAATGGGTATACTTTACCATCAAGACCTCGCATTGGGTAAGGAACAGAACAACAAACATCTTTGATGGATAATGACTATTGGCTGAAATTTTCCCTGTTCGCTGGTGAATTTCTTTTATAAAAGAAATGAACAGGCATCTGAAGTTGCCTTTGCTTCCTCATACAAAAATGAATAGTTTGACAATCTAAACAATGACAGCTGCAGATTACTAAACAAAAACACTTTTCAAATAAAGAAATCTAAATGTAAAGAGCAATCAACAACCATCTTGCTGAAACCCCTTAAAAGGTTACTGCTTACATGCAAGTATAAGTAAATCAGAAACTACAGCCTGAAAATAACATTCCTTCCTTCTCCAATTACCCACTTAATCCAACTCAAGGTCACAAAAGAAGCAAAAATTATCCCAGCACTCAATGGGCACAAGGCAGAGATAGCGATCTTGGATAGGGCAACAATCTGTTACAAGACACACACACACACACACACAAAACTTGGAAGATCATCAGTTCACTCATGGCATGTTTTAGAGGAGGTCTAAGGAAATAAGAACATCCATCTAAAACTCATGGCATGTTTTAGGAGGTCTAAGGAAATAAGAACATCCATCTAAAAATTATGTTGCTACAGGGAGTACATGCAGCATACGCATGGAAGGCAGACCCCCCCCCCCCCACACACACACACAACTGGGAAATGAATTGGCAATCCAAGTTCTGGAAGACAGCAGTTTTAAGTGATGTGCCACCCTTGATATAGACTTGGGGAGAGGGAAAATCCATCAAATTTTAATCATACTCAAAACAGTAAAAGGAAGCATACAAACTGTACAGTTTTCACTAATTCCATCCTAATCTCTGCTAATCAAGGATTCTCTGAAATGCACTCTTCAAGTTTACTGAAGCATTCAAATATAACTCACTCAACTCTTGAATGCCCTCCAACAAGCAGACTTTGGCCCATTCAGCATTCAGTGGTTTAATGGTTATCTGAAAGACAGACCACCAGTCATATGCACTTACATTATCTTTACATGGCCACAATGGCTTCATATGCTCAGCCCCCTATATTTAGTCTGGTCAATAACAATCCTCCTACACAACATCAAACTTACTACAGTCTTCTACAGGGTCTTCCCCTTAATAAAAGGCCACCATGCAAAACCTGAAAATCTGCCCTTACCTTCAAGAGAAAACTCCTCCTTTAAATAGCACAAAATTAAATGTATGCTTTTTTTTTTTTTTAATTTCTGACGAACCACATATTCTCACTCACCCAAACCCACCCCTTTTCTTCAATAACTGTAAAACAGATCCAGTGGCCACCTTCAAATATCTTGGAATGACTCCCAATTTCTCCCTCACTATTGTAACACAAACTGTTAAAGGCAATGATCAATATAACCAACAGCTGCAGTCAGAATCTCTCTACAGTCCTTGCACAAGAAAGCAGGGCTGGAATCAAGCGTATACTTCCAACCACAACACGAATACAGACTTCTCATCTTAACCTACTTTTAAAGCTCAAGACTGACCTACATGAAAATTCTCTTCAGAATGCACTTACAGATTCACCACCACCTAATGAGCACTGCATTTCATGCTATGCACAAGGAAATTTTCATCCTTCTCCTTCTCTCACTAATCTATATATACCCCAAAAAGTACAGTTTTGTACCTACCATAAATGTAGATGTCCGAACTGGATAGCATCTGCAGTCATAACAAATGGGTTGTCCTGTCGTCAGGCAGCCCTTCGGTCGGCCGGATTCCAAAGTCTGGGTCCGGCTTCGGCTGATGTCGCACTTCACCCGGCGTCATCTCTGCTGGTCTTCGGGTATAAAGGCATCAGCCGACGCCATTTTCCTCAGTGTTTCTTGCCCCAGATGCCAATTGCCCTCTTGGAAAGCTAAATTTTGGATAAATGCCAATGTTTCCAAAATAGTAGAAGGCAAACACAAAAATAAACATGTATGTACATATATACAAACAAATACACCATAAGAGACCCCCCCCCCCAGCTAGCTATTAGGAGGGTAAATACCCTAGGAGTACCACAGAGGGGAAGGAGGGAGGGTAATCCTGACTGCAGATGCTATCCAGTTCGGACATCTACATTTATGGTAGGTACAAAACTGTACTATGTCCTTCATGGATGCATCTGCAGTCATAACAAATGGGTAGAATACCATAGCCAAACTAGGGGAGGAGGAATAAAAATTATGGTGTAGTCAGGATCCCTTGCAGTACAGCAGTGGCAAACCCTGCTCGGGATCTGGAATATAGAGGTAAATTATAATGCTTGGCAAATGTATGCACGGAGGTCCAAGTAGCCGCCTCAATAATGTCCTTGGTTGCCACTCCTCTTAAGAAAGCTGTGGTAGTGGCTGTAGCCCTTGTAGAATGAGGTCGTATGTTCTGTGGAAGTGGTTTTCCATGGTAGGTGTAACAGAATCTTATGCAATTTCCTATCCATTTGGAGACTGTCTGTTTGGAAATTGCTTTTCCTTCCCTTCCTGTTGCATAGGCTACAAAGAGCTGGTCAGTTTTTCTGTTACCTTTGGTTCTGTCCAGGTAGTAGCGTAACTGTCTATGTACATCCAAGGTATGTAGCATTCTTTCCCCTCTGTTTTGTGTGTTGGGAAAGAAAGTAGGTAGGTGGATTGCCTGGTTTAAAGACACTCTGGATACCACCTTAGGCATAAATGTAGGGTTAGTTCTCATGGACACCCTATCTTGATGGAACATTAGGAAGGGTTGCACTGCCATTAAGGCCTGTAGTTCCGAAACCCTCCTTGCTGAAGTAATAGCCAGTAGGAAAGCAGTTTTCCATGACAGGTGTTGTAGATCTGCTGTTGCTGCTGGTTCAAACGGAGGGAGTGTCAATTTTTCTAGTACAAAATTCAAGTCCCATGCTGGTAATGGTGGTTTCCTAGGAGGTTTTACATTCTTGATCCCTCTGAGGAACTGCCTGAGTAAAGGATGTGAAAAGACAGGAGGATCAAAGCTGTATTCTGCTGAGATAGCTGATGCATGTATCTTGATGGAGGAATAGGACAGGCCTGTATGTAGAAGCTCTGCCAAGTACTCCAGAATGTTAGCAATATCTATGTTGACACATCTTTTCCTCTTTCAGTACTCCAAATGACGAACCTTTTCCATTTTCCTGCATAGTTCCTTCTTGTTGAAGGTCTGCGGGCTTCAAGGATAATGTCTTTAACCCTTTGTGAAAGGTCTGGGTTAGTTACTGTTATCTGATGTTCCAGGCAGTCAGTTGCAAGGTTTTTAGGTTTGGATGTATGATGCTGTAGTTGTTCTGAGTTAACATCAGAGGCATCAGGGGTATTGACCACATTTTCTCCCGAGACATGCTCCTCAGCAATGGGTACCAGTGTTGTCTTGGCCAGTTCGGAGCTATCAGAATTATCCTTGGACGTTCCTCTTTGATTTTCAGTAGTACCTTGTGCATCAAAGGCAGAGGTGGAAATGCATATGCTGTCAGGCCTTTCCAGCTGAAGGATAGAGAGTCCACCCTCCATGCAAGTGGGTGGAATGTCCTTGTGCAGAATTTTTTGAGCTGGTGGTTTTGTGGGGGAAGTGAATAGATCTATTTGTGGCATTCCCCATTTCTTTGTGATGGCCTTGAAGATGTCCGGGTGTAGCATCCATTCGTGAGCATCCGAGGTGGTTCTGCTTAAAATGTCTGCTAGGGTGTTTTCTTTTCCCGGTACAAATATTGCCTGTAACTGGATGTTGTAGCTTAGAGCCAGATTCCAAAGGTCCAAAGTCATTCTGCATAGGGGGTAAGAATGAGTGCCTCCCTGTTTGTTGATGTACCACATGACTGTGGTGTTGTCTGTCCTTATCATCAGATGTCCTTCTTTGAGGAATGGTTTGAATTTTAGAATTGCCAGTTTTACTGCCAGCATCTCCTTTTGATTTATGTGCAGGTGCAGCTGGTCCTGAGTCCACAGTCCTTGTACGCATTTGTCCAGCATGTGTGCCCCCCATCCTAGGTCTGAGGCGTCCGTTGTGATGGTTTGGCTTGCTCGGAAGTTGTGGAAGGGCAGGCCTGGGTTTGACTGGCATGCCTGAGCCCACCATAGGAACTCCTGTTTTAAGCATGGGATTAGTGGTATTTCTGTTTCTAAGCTGTGCCTGTGTTGAGACCATAAATTCTTTAGGTACCACTGTAACTTTCTCATATGCAGTCTGGCATGTGGGACCAAGATTATGCATGATGCCATGAAGCCCAAGGCCTGCAGAACTTTTCTTGCTGTTAGTTTGTTCTGCTTTGTTAATGCCAAGAAGTAAAGAGGAGCTCTTTTGTTTTTCTGCAGTTAGGAATGCCAGTTGTGTTACTGTGTCCCATTGCACGACCAAGAAAGTTCTTGTCTGGGATGGTATCAGCCTTGACTTTTGTAAATTGACTGTGTATCCCAGGGCTTGTAGCAAGTAAATGACCCTCTGTAAATCTGTTGTCAGCTTGCTTTTGTTGTCCGCTTGTAACAGGCAGTCGTCCAGGTATGGGTAAATTTGGATTCCCTGTACTCTGCAGTGTGCGATTACTGATGCCAGGCATTTTGTGAATACTCTGGGCAGTAGATAAGCCAAAGGGCAATGCTGAGAATTGATAATGCTCTGATCCTGCAAGAAATCTGAGGTATCTTCTGCAATTTGGTCGAATGGGGACGTGCAGGTATGCCTCCTTGAGATCTAGAGTTACCAGCCAACACTCCTTGCCCAGCATGGGAAGAAGTTGCTGTAGGGTCAGCATTTTGAATTTTGGGACAATGATGTATGTGTTTAAGATGGACAGGTCGAGAATAGGTCTCCAGTTTTTCTCTTTTCTTGGTACTAGGAAGAGTCTGGAGTAGAATCCTTTGCCCTGTTCTGTTATTGGTACTCTTTCCACAGCTATCTGGTGCAGGGCTTCTATTTTTTGATTTGGGGGTAGGTTTGGCATTCCTCTTTTCACTGGTAAAGTGTGGAAGTGGAACCGGTAGCCTTGGTCTATGGTTTGCAAAATCCACTTGTCTTTTGTGATGTAGTGCCAATTTTTCGAGAATAAGGCTAACTTTCCGCCTAATGGTGCTGCTATTTGCTCCCTGGTAGGCGGAGTTAGAACCAAGTCACTGTGATTGTCCTGTTGTAGTGGCAGTGGTTGTGTCTGTGCCTCGGTTATTGCCTTGCCACTGTCGTCCTCTGTAGGCACCTCCTCTGGATTGATTTCTGCCCCTGGAGCGTCTGTTCCTGCCCCTTTGTGATCTTGTGGAGTCAGGAAAGGACCAATTTTTGTCCGTTGTGATGGTTTGGCTTGCTCGGAAGTTGTGGAAGGGCAGGCCTGGGTTTGACTGGCATGCCTGAGCCCACCATAGGAACTCCTGTTTTAAGCATGGGATTAGTGGTATTTCTGTTTCTAAGCTGTGCCTGTGTTGAGACCATAAATTCTTTAGGTACCACTGTAACTTTCTCATATGCAGTCTGGCATGTGGGACCAAGATTATGCATGATGCCATGAAGCCCAAGGCCTGCAGAACTTTTCTTGCTGTTAGTTTGTTCTGCTTTGTTAATGCCAAGAAGTAAAGAGGGAGCTCTTTTGTTTTTCTGCAGTTAGGAATGCCATTTGTTTTACTGTGTCCAATTCAGCCCAAGAAAGTTCTTGTCTGGGATGGTATCAGCCTTGACTTTTGTAAATTGACTGTGTATCCCAGGGCTTGTAGCAAGTAAATGACCCTCTGTAAATCTGTTGTCAGCTTGCTTTTGTTGTCCGCTTGTAACAGGCAGTCGTCCAGGTATGGGTAAATTTGGATTCCCTGTACTCTGCAGTGTGATTACTGATGCCAGGCATTTTGTGAATACTCTGGGCGCAGTAGATAAGCCAAAGGGCAATGCTGAGAATTGATAATGCTCTGATCCTGCAAGAAATCTGAGGTATCTTCTGCAATTTGGTCGAATGGGGACGTGCAGGTATGCCTCCTTGAGATCTAGAGTTACCAGCCAACACTCCTTGCCCAGCATGGGAAGAAGTTGCTGTAGGGTCAGCATTTTGAATTTTGGGACAATGATGTATGTGTTTAAGATGGACAGGTCGAGAATAGGTCTCCAGTTTTTCTCTTTTCTTGGTACTAGGAAGAGTCTGGAGTAGAATCCTTTGCCCTGTTCTGTTATTGGTACTCTTTCCACAGCTATCTGGTGCAGGGCTTCTATTTTTTGATTTGGGGGTAGGTTTGGCATTCCTCTTTTCACTGGTAAAGTGTGGAAGTGGAACCGTAGCCTTGGTCTATGGTTTGCAAAATCCACTTGTCTTTTGTGATGTAGTGCCAATTTTTCGAGAATAAGGCTAACTTTCCGCCTAATGGTGCTGCTATTTGCTCCCTGGTAGGCGGAGTTAGAACCAAGTCACTGTGATTGTCCTGTTGTAGTGGCAGTGGTTGTGTCTGTGCCTCGGTTATTGCCTTGCCACTGTCGTCCTCTGTAGGCACCTCCTCTGGATTGATTTCTGCCCCTGGAGCGTCTGTTCCTGCCCTTTGTGATCTTGTGGAGTCAGGAAAGGACCAATTTTTGGCAGGCCAGTTCCTGCTAAACCTTGGGGGCTGAACCTGTAGGAAATCTTTAACTGTTTGTACAGATTTTGCCTTCTCTTCCATTTTCTTCATTACCTGCTGGGCAGGTTCCCCAAATAGACTGGCCTTATCCATAGGAGCATCCAATAGCTTAGCTTTAACATGATCCGGTAAGACCTGTTCTTTCAACCATGCATGCCTTCTTATCACTGTGCCAGTCATGGCTGATCTAAATGAAGCCTCCAGTGCATCATAGCCACATTTTAAGGAATGGTTACTAACCTGTTGGATGTTATTCGCCATTTCTAATACATATTTTTTTGTCTAAAGATTCATCAGAGGACAGCTTTTTAATTAACTGATCAAGCATAAACTCTTGGTATTGGATCATGTGAAACTGACAGTTTAAAGCTCTAGCTGAGAGAGTAGCAGAGGTGTAGACTTTTTTCCCCCATCTAAGGACCTGGATTCCCTTTCTGAGGGAATGGGGTTTTTTTCTGTGGTCGAGGCTACTGCCTTAGGCCCCTGAGATATAGTTTCGGGGTCTGCAAGAGGGGCCTTGTATAGGTGGTGATGAGTGTCTGGCACCCTGTAAAATCTATCTGGTTTGGCAGGGGCTGGAGGTAAAGAATCAGGTGCAGTGCAGACATCATTAAATGCATCGTCCACAACAGACAGGACAGGAGGTATAGCTAAGGGCCTATGTTGTGGTAAGTGCAGAAAAGTCCTAAGCCTTTTTCTTGAATCTGAGAAATCTTGTCCCTGCCATTGGAATTGTTCTCTCATGGCATGTAAGGTTTCCCCAAAGGAGAATTCCTCTGGTGGAGAGGCAGCTGGAATGGATTCTTCAGCATCGGAATCTTCATAATTGGAAAAAGGAGCCTCTGGCTGGTCTGTAATGTCTGAGTCATCCGCAGAATCATCAGAGCGAGGTCTTTTCTGGGGGCTGAGAGGCCTTGTCTGGGTGAGATTGGGATCCCCTAATTAAGGATATTAAATCTTCTGCCAGAGTAAGCATTTGTGAACTAGAAGTGGGCCTGATTGAGGGGGGTTTAACAGGCACTGATTTAGCAGATTTGGCTGCTTTAGCCCTGGCAAAGGCCTTAATAGACATGGCTGCAGGAGGCCTAGCAGCACCACGTGCTGGGGTAGAGACATCCAAAGGGATGGTGTCTGATAAATCACTAGGAACCACAGTTGTAGGCAAAATTTCTGAGGCTGATTCAGGTAATGTAGCAGGAGCCTCAGTAGTAGTCATGGATTCGGCTGAAGATTGACCAGTTTTCTCGGTTTCGCGAACCGAGACACTCGACTTGCTTAACCGTGGTTTCGCGAAACCGGACCGCGAAATGCCGGTCTTTCTGCGTTTTAACAATTTGGGTAGTCGGAGGATCCGACGGCATAATGTACGCAAAATCTGAGCTGAAAAACTGTTCAGCAAACTCCGACCCGGCGCTAAGCGTTAAATCGGTTGAAGGAAGCACAGGCGAACAGGCTGCTACGTGGTCTGGGCCTAAACAAGGCAAACAGTAAGAGTGGAAATCTTTATGAGGTATTTGTTTCCCACAAGTTAAACAGTTATTGACTTTTTCTGACATCGGCTGAGGCAAGAAAGAGTCCCCACGGGTACTTAGCTTTTAGAAGTCTTGAAGTAGTATTCGGTAGTAGTAATCTCTGGATCTGACCGACCGGCACTTGCGAACAGCTTCTGCTTCGGGCGCCACGCGGCAAGAAAGACTGAGGAAAATGGCGGCTGATGCCTTTATACCAAGACCAGCAGAGATGACGTCGGGTGAAGTGCGACATCAGCCGAAGCCGGACCCAGACTTTGGAATCCGGCCGACCGAAGGGCTGCCTGACGACAGGACAACCCATTTGTTATGACTGCAGATGCAGCCATGAAGGACATCAACCTAATTTCACAGATGTTATCCAACTGCACTCCTTTCCCTACCAGCTCATATTAGCCTTAATCACAACCTGCCAATGTACTTCCCTCACAAAAGGTCAGCAGACTCATTACCCAGTTTAGAATGGCCATTCTCAAAACTAGGTTTCAAATTTTAGAACACTATACATCCAAGCATAGATCCAGCTCAGACACTATTTCTGGAGCACCTTACAGAAAGGGTGACATTGTTCTTGTTTTCAGCATACATCAATAACACTCCAGTAATGTCATTATTTTCAAGGTCAAACTTTGTCATTCAAACCACACCATACCGTGCATAGCTGAACGAAATTACATTTCTCCAAACTCGATGTGAAAAACAAAATTACACAAAAAATGCAACATATATAACAAAAAATATATAAATACAAATAAATTAAAATCATTAACTTTCAAAAATATATATGTTATATTTTCAAAGTCAATCACAATAAACCAACATGTTCCATATTAAGGAGAGTTAAGGAGTATAAAAGCCTGCAGAAAAAAAAGATTTTTAAATCTAGTAGTCTTGCAATGCAAACTAACATTTCCCAGAAGGCAAATGATTGAACAGTTCATAAGCAAGAAGAGTGCAATCTTCATCTTTGTTGCTCTACTAAGATGACACAAGAATACATCTTCCGCAGATGGAAGAGAAGTTCTAACAATTTTCTCTGTCGTCTTCACCGCTCTGTGAAGAAATTTCTGTTCTGAAATAGTACAACTACTACACCATGCTAAGAAGCCACTGGTCAAAATACTTTCTATACCTCTACAGAAAGTTGTAAGAACAGGAGGAGGAGGACGAGGATTTACACTCCTCATCCTATGCAAAAAAAATGAAGACGCTGCTGTGCTCTTTTAACAAGAGAAGACGTATTTGTAGACGATGTTAAATAATCTGTATTATACCCCCCCCCCAGAAACTTGATAATACTCTAACTCCACAGGGTTACCCTGAATTGTAAGTGGAGAATGTGCTATACGATTCCTCCTGAAGTCAACGATTTCCTTCATCTTGTTGACATTCAGACAAGTTATCAGTATACAGACAGCAAGTTGTTCTACTTCCTGACAATAGGCCAGTTCATCAACACTAATGAGGCCCACTACAGTTATGTCATCTGCAAACTTAATGCTGTGGTTAGACTTGCATTTAGCGCAGCAGTCATAGGTTGCCAAAGAAACGAGCAGCGGCTCAAGACAAAACCTTGAAGGACCCCAGTATTCACAGAAATGACCTCAGAGATGTTCTCCCCCATGCATACTGTCTGGGGTCTATCTGTAAGAAAACCAAGAATCCAATTACACAGTATAGTACTAATACCAAGTAGACCAAGTTTTTTTTAACCCAGTGCTGGGGAGTAATAGAATTAAAGGCAGAACTGCAGTCAATGAAAAGCATCCTCACATAACTGTTCTTATTTTCCAAATGGGACAAAGGCAAATTAAGTGCTACCATTATTGCTTAAATCGGTAGACTGATTAGGGTGATATTGAAATTGAGATGGATCAAGGGTTGGAGGAAGTTTAGATGTTATACAGTCTTTGACCAGCCTTTCAAAGCACTTCATTACAATAGAAGTGAGTATTATAGGATTATACTCATTTAGTGTAGATAATGAGACTTTTTTGGCACTGGTACGATAGAAGTAGCTATAAAAAGTACAGTTTTGTACCTACCATAAAAGTAGATGTTCGAGTGCTAATACAGCTGCAGTCCTAACAGATGGGTTCTCCTGCCGTCAGGCGGGTCCTCGGTCGGCCGAATTCCAAAGTCTAGGTTCGGCGTCTGTTGTTGTCACTTCTTCCCTGACGTCAGTGCGACAGGGGTATAAAGGAACCAGCCGACGCCATTTTCTTCAGTTTTTCTTGCCCCAGATGTCAGGTGCCCCCAGAAGGAAGGCAAAACATAATTATAAGTAATAATGCAATGCAATAATATAAAAAAAACAGTAGTGCAAGCAAATACACCATAAAAGAATACCCCAATCATGTTGTATGAGGAGGTGTTAGCCATTAGGATAGTCCCAAGAGGGGAAAAGGGAGGGAAACCTGGACTGCAGCTGTATTAGCACTCTAACATCTACATTTATGGTAGGTACAAAACTGTACTATGTTCATCGTGCATACAGCTGCAGTCCTAACAGATGGGTAGAATCCCAAAGCTAACAAAAGGGTGGTAGGCACTAGGTGGTACTAGGAGGAGCCAGGATGCCTTGCAAGACTGCAGTGACAAAGCCTGCCCTAGTTTTGGAGTATAATGGTAGGTGGTACTGCTTGGAGAAGGTATGTACAGAACTCCAAGTGGCTACTTCCAAAATATCTTTGGTAGGGACTCCTCTGAGGAAGGCTGCAGAGGTGGCAGTGGCCCTTGTGGAGTGAGATATGATGCCTGTAGGTACAGCCTTGCCATGTAGGGAATAGCAAAAGCGTATGCAGTGAGCTATCCATTTAGAGATTGTCTGTTTCGAAATTGTCCTATGCTGTAGGAGCTCAAGGAAAGCCAAAGAGCTGGTCTGATTTTCTGAAAGGCTTTGTTCGGTCCAGATAATAACGTAGCTGTCTGAGGATATCCAGAGAGTGTAGTAGTCTCTCCCCTTTGTTTTGAGGATTAGGATAGAAGGTAGGTAGATGTATGGCCTGATTCAAAGCTACCTTGGATACTACTTTAGGCATAAAGGACGGATTGGTTCGCAAGGAAACTCTGTCCTGATGGAAGATGATGAAGGGCTGCACAGCCATGAGTGCTTGTAGTTCTGAAACTCTACGAGCTGAGGTAATTGCCAGAAGGAAAGCTGTTTTCCAGGACAGGTATTGCAAGTCTGATGAGGAAGCTGGTTCAAAGGGAGGCAAGGTCAGTTTTTCCAGAATGAAACTGAGATCCCAAGCAGGTATTGGCTGTTTTCTTGGTGGTCTTAGATTCTTAGCCCCTCTGAGGAACTGCCTTAAGAGAGGATGTGAGAATAAGGGTGGGTCAGTGTTGTATTCTGCAGAAATGGCTGAGGCATGGATTTTGATGGAGGAGAATGAAAGTCCACTGCTTAACAGCTTGGTTAAATACTGTAGTATTTGAGGTAAATTCAGTTTCCCAGGATCCTGACCCCTTTTCTCATTCCAGGCGCAAAACCGCTTCCATTTTGCGGAATAAGCTTTTCTAGTTGACGGTCTTCTGGCCTCCAAAATGACATCCTGAACCTCCTTGGAGAGTAATGTTTGTTGTGATGCTAAGGGATCTTCCATGCAGCTAGATGGAGTGTCTTTAGCTGGCTGTGAAGAGTTTTGAAGCTGTGTTGAGTCAAGAGAAGTGGCTTTAGAGGCAGTGTCCATGGTGGTGAATGCGTCAGGCTCCTCAGGAGTGGGTACCAGTGTTGTCTTGGCCAGTCCGGAGCAATGAGGATCATCTTTGGTCTGTCTGTTCTGGTTTTCAGTAGAACTTTGGGCAGCAGAGGAAGAGGTGGGAAGGCATAAACTGTCATTGATGTCCACCAAAAAGAGAGAGCGTCCACTCTCCAGGCCTTTGGGTGGAAAATCCTTGAGCAAAATTTTTTCAATTGGTGATTTTTGTGGGAGGCAAATAGATCTATGTCTGGCCTTCCCCATGCTTGGATTATCTCTGTAAAGACTTTTGGATGCAACTTCCATTCGTGTGGATCTGTCATATTTCTGCTTAGGTTGTCTGCCAGCGTGTTTTCCTTGCCTGGCAAGTACTGTGCTTGTAGTTTGAGTTGTACGTCCATGGCCATGTTCCAAAGTGACATGGTCAGTCTGCATAGGGGGTAGGAATAAGTTCCCCCCTGCTTGTTTATGTACCACACAACTGTGGTGTTGTCTGTTCTTATTAGTAGTTGCCCTGGTTGCAGAAGGTCCTTGAAGGCTATAATAGCATTTATTACTGCTAGCATTTCCTTTCGATTGATATGAAGGTGCTTTTCTTTTTGGGACCATTTGCCCTGAATGCACCGATCCACCATGTGCGCCCCCCAGGCGTAGTCTGAGGCGTCTGTTGTGATGACTTGGTTTGCTTGAGGCTTGCTGAATGGAAGGCCTGTGTTTGTTTGGCAAACTTGAGCCCATCACCGAAATTCCTTTTGCAGACATGGAATTAGTGGTATTATTGTTTCCAAACTGTGGCTGTGTTGAGACCATATGTTTTTTAGCTACCATTGAAGTTTCCTCATATGCAGCTTTGCACATGGGATTAGTAAAATGCAAGATGCCATGAATCCCAGAGCCTGCAGGATTTTCCTTGCAGTAAGCCTGGTGCAATTTGCTAATGCTGTGAAATATTGAGGTAACTGCCCCTGCTTCTCTGGTGTGAGGTAGGCCATCTGGGTGTTTGTATCCAAGTTGGCACCCAGGAAAATTATCTTCTGCGAAGGTATTAGTCTTGATTTCCTTTTGCTGACTGTGTATCCCAGAGAGCTCAACAACATTATTACATAAGCCAGATGTTTCAGAAGTATGTTCTTGCTGTCCACTTGGATCAGGCAGTCATCCAAATAAGGATATATTTGAATCCCTTGAAGTCTGCAGAAGGCAATTACTGATGCCAGGCATTTCGTGAATACTCTGGGCGCAGTAGATAAGCCAAAGGGCAGTGCAGAGAATTGATAATGAATTGAACCTGCAAGAAATCTGAGGTATCTTCTGCAATTTTGTCTGATTGGGACATGCAGGTATGCCTCCTTGAGATCCAATGTTACCAGCCAAGACCCCTTGCCCAGCATGGGAAGAAGTTGCTGAAGAGTGAGCATCTTGAATTTTGGCACGAGTAGAAATGTGTTTAGGATGGACAGGTCCAAAATAGGTCTCCAATCTTTTCCCTTCCTTGGTACCAGGAATAGCCTGGAATAAAAACCTTGGCCTTGTTCGTGCGTAGGTACCTCCTGAATAGCTTTCATGTTTATGAGCTTTGTAATTTGCCTTTGTGCCTCTGCCCTTTGATTGTGTGGCAGGTTTGGCATGCCTCTGATTTTTGGAAGGGTGTGAAAATGAAATCTGTAGCCTCTGTTTATAATATCCAGTATCCATTTGTCTTTTGTGACAATATGCCAATTTTTTGAAAATAATGACAGCTTTCCTCCTAAGGGAGCTACCATTTGAGACCTGGTTGGTCTGCAAAGGGGAAAGTCATTGGGTTTGCTTTCTGAAAGATTGCGAGTTGTCCTCACCACCTCTTTGTGTAGGAGCTTGCCATTGTCTGCCTCTATACGATCCTTGGGCTTGCCCTCTGCCCCTCGGGCGCCTGTATCTGCCTCTTTGGGGTCTGTCTGTGGCAGGAAAGGACCAGTTTTTTGAAGGCGAATTTCTACTAAAACGTGGGGGGTTGAACCTGTAGAAATTCTTTCACTGTTTGCATTGATTTAGCCTTTTCCTGCATTTTCCTTAATACCTCCTCAGCATTAGCACCAAATAGTACATCCTTTTGAAGAGGGGCGTCTAGTAATTTAGCTTTGACATGATCAGGCAGGGCTTGTTCCTTGAGCCACGCATGCCTACGTATGACTGATCCTGTAACAGCAGCTCTACATGAGGCCTCTAGAGCATCAAAACCACATTGTAAGGTATGCTTACCCACTTGTTCTGCACTATGCATCAAATCCTGCAACTCTTTTAAGTCTGGTTGTTCAGGCTGTGACATTTTACTTTTCAATTCTGATAACAAAAACTGTTGAAATTTTAGCATATGAAACTGACAGTTTAAGGCCCTCATGGATAAGGTAGCCGAGGTATATACCTTTTTCCCCACCTTTCTAAGGATCTGGAATCTCTCTCGGAAGGCAATGGATTTTTAGCAATGGAGGCCTTAACTCCCTTGGGGCCCTGTGAGATGGTTTCTGGGTCAGCAGCATGGCTTTTGTATAGAAATTGGTGAGAGTCAGGAACCCTGTAGTACCTGTCAGGCTTAACAGGAGCTGGAGGTAGAAAGTCCGGGTTAAGGCAGGCCTCCGAGTAAACATCATCTAGTATATCCAAGACAGGAGGTATAGCCAGAGGCCTGTGCTGAGGAAGCAAGAGAAATTCCCTGAGCCTTTTCTTGGAATCAGAATATTCCTGGCCTTCCCAGTGGAAGTGTTCCCTTAACGTATGCAAAGTTTCCCCAAATGAGTAATCCTCAGGGGGGGGGATACAGAAGGGATGGACTCCTCCGCATCAGAGTCTTCAAAAGGGGAGTAAGAAGGTTCCTGATCATCAGAGTGCTCTGAAATAATGGAGCCCTGATCAGAGGAGGGGGAATCTACCTCCTCTCTAGGCCTTTTGTCCGGAGGGGGCTGAGATCCTCTGATAAGAGTAATTAAATCCTCAGCCATTTTCAGCATCTGTTTCTTAGGCATGGGGCCTGGAGATGGGCCCCGAGTAGCTGATCTCTTAGAGTGCACGGATGCTTTAGCCTTTGTAAAAGCCTTTTCTGGAGAAAGAAGAGGAAGGTCTGAAGACACCTGGAGTGGAAGTGGATCTGTCCACATTCTGAGTTTCAGCGCCAAGAGTGGCTTCGTATCTGTAGTCGGGGTGTGGGTCGAGGAGCCTGCGACCTCGGGTATAGGAGACATCATCAAAGACAGGCCGTCGGTAGTCAGGGGCTGCGTAGGCGCCTCACTGAGAACCAGACCACGTGTAGTCGGCTTTGGCGTGGTGTCGGTAGAGGCCGCGGACCTCGAGTGTCAGTCCTTGTCTTTGCGGTTTTTAGACAAAACCTGAGTC
Source organism: Protopterus annectens (assembly GCF_019279795.1). Classification (NCBI taxonomy): domain Eukaryota; kingdom Metazoa; phylum Chordata; order Ceratodontiformes; family Protopteridae; genus Protopterus; species Protopterus annectens. The sequence goes on along the minus strand of NC_056746.1, from coordinate 641,995,678 downwards.
AGAGTATCCGACGACATGGTATAGTTAAATGTTTTTCCAAAATAATGCTGGGCGAACTCCGCCCGATGCTTAATAGTGTGTTTGTTGAATATAGCACAAAAGCGACAGGCCGAGACCTCGTGGTCTGGGCCTAAACAAGGTATACAGAGGGAATGGAAATCCTTATGCGGTATTTGCTTCCCACAAGAAATACAATTATTGACTTTGTCTGACATCGGTCTGAGGCAAGAAAAGGTTCCCCAACGGGGTACTTAGCTTTTAGAAGACTTCGGTTTCCAAAATTTTCGTAATCTCAGCAGCTGGCCGACTGGCACTTGCGAACTGCTTCGGCTTCGGGCACCGCGCGGCAAGAAAGACTGAAGAAAATGGCGTCGGCTGGTTCCTTTATACCCCTGTCGCACTGACGTCAGGGAAGAAACGACAACAACCGACGCCGGACCTAGACTTTGGAATTCGGCCGACCGAGGACCCGCCTGACGGCAGGAGAACCCATCTGTTAGGACTGCAGCTGTATGCACGATGAACATCACAGAGGCACAATAGCTTGACTCAAGGAAATGTTTAAAAGACCATGGTCTGATGAAGCACTATCTGAAGTGTGAAAGTGCCAACCTTTTTTTTAATAAATTTATGCATTTTTTTTATATTTTTATGCCTTTGGCTGTGCTTCTGTGCCTAGCCGTTTTATTTTGTTGGTTCGTAGGCACAGTTAATTCCTTGGGGGGTTTAGTTTATCTTTGGAGTTATCCAAAATTAACACATAGTTATCCAAATTTAACATATTATGGTATACATTTAGTCTCATGATTATGTTTGCTTATACTACTTACATTTACTTGTACATATTGTTTCCAATAATTTATTTACCAGTTACACCATCGTTCTGTCACGTTTCATCAGCTCTGCGCATTTGTAGACTGACTGGCTCCCATCATTCCAGGAAGTGTGGCCTATATGTTCACCTAGCTGCCCCACCCTATCTATGTATTATCTACTGCCACCAAGTCTCACCCACAAAACTTAACAATTTCTGCAAAACAAAATTACATTAATATCATTTAACACAGTAGATTCACTTGAACACATTAAAAAAAAACTAGTTTAACACTTCATAACTATAAAACATACTATTTTCACCTCCCACGGAAATGGATTTCCCTGCTCAACTAGTTCACCAAAAAAAGAATGAACTTTTCCCCTCGGTACTTGCCACAATACAGAAGAATCACCTCCCTATTTAAGGAAAAAATCCCTACAGTTTTGAGTATACTCATCGTGTTCTACTGTTCACATACATTTTACTTCCCCATCATCCAAAACTCCATCCTTACACACAATCTTTATTTCCACACACAGTGAAGCCCTCAGCTGGAATCTCAACAGTAAATTAATCCAACAAAAAACTCACTACTATAACAAATACATTCACTCCTAATGAAATGCATCACCTTAGCTCCAGTAACAATTATTCCTAATACGTAAAAAACACCACCACTTTAAAGGACTTGTATTAAATTTCTGACAGCAAAATAAGTGTCTTATAAACGAGTCATTTTTCTTGAATCTTCTCTTACAAGCTTCACTCCAGACTCCTTCCCAGCCTTTGCTAGCAGACAAATCAAGCATACCTCAAGCTTATAACCTTGGAATCCACTCACCCTCCTCCCGTACTTTACTTACAAAACAACACCTGTGCAGCACAAACCACTGTTGTTTTAATTATGGCCTCCAAATGTGAACTTTTTATGCTTCTGCCTACACCAAATTCATATTTTTCCTCCAAATATTCCTGTTTAAAGCACCTGCAGCAACTGGAGAGACCTCAAAGATTGATAAAAATAATCAAGGGGCACCAGTATGTGCCTTACACAGAACAACTAAAGTCCCTGTCACTGTAGACTTATTACGGGAGACTTATGCCTGGCTTGCAGAGCAATCCAAGGCCCAAACCTAATGAACTTGCTCCATATCAGTAAATCAAACAAGACTAGGGCTACCTGTTCTAGGCATCTAATTATGGCCTGCAACTTAAATAGGACATACTGGAGGGACAGACTCTTCTCCCAGTGACTGCCGCTCCTTTGGAGCAGGCTACCAATTCATGTGATGAAACAGAGCACCTCTATGACACTGTTCAAGAGGAACCTGGACGGGTAGATGAGGCACCGTACATTTTTATCGGTGACAGTGCCCACAACCCTTCAGGACTTGGGCAGTCATCACTAAATGCAATCTTAGGTACTGACTAGCATTTTCATGATATTACATTGGGATGAAATGGTTAGGCTTATGACCTCCAGGTTGATAGCCAAGTAATCTCCTATGATCGTAATGTACATGCTTTCTCAACTGTAGCATTAAATAGTTATTAATTTTCAGAACTGAGTTGCACTAATTAACTCCACAGTTAAACTATTGCACCCAAGGAAATATAACACACCTATCAAACTCCTCCTCTATAATCCTGTACACTATAGTACGTACCATTATCTACTCCTTCCTCTCACCATAACACTCCAAGTTCAAAGTCTATTAAATCATATTTCTTGACATGCTATGTTATACTTCCTTCTCTTTTCCTGATTAAATAATATGAACTCTGGGCATCAAATCAAACAACCAACTTCCTCTTAAATCAGTACATCCAATAAGTCTGTCAAATTATGTAAATATTGTATACAAAATCTTTCTCCAAATTTTGAATGCATATCTTCTCCTTTTCTATTTTTTCCCCACAGTATGAAAAATGCGCCCATTTCTACTTGCTCTTCATTAGGAGTCCCTGGCTATATCTGAGAAAGGTCCAATTGCATCAGCATTCCAAGCTGGTTAAATGAAAATACATATTTTGTTTTCTATGTGCTTTTTCCCCTTCTGCCCTTCCAACCATCAAGTCGTTCCCCATTAGACTTGTGTCACTTTGTTCCCAACGTGTAAAATATTAAATCATTCACTTACTGGTATACATATTTAGAGTAGAATAGAGTGTCAGGATAACTTCAAGCTCTCACACAGTGAACAAGATAGAACTAATCCTGAGTAACATCTAACTGGCACTTCACTTGGCATACCTGGAGAACAAAAACTGCTATGTCCGCATGTTATTTATTGACTTCAGCTCAGCTTTCAACATGGTCAACCTCCAACATCTGATTAAGAAACTAGTCCATCTGGGTGTTAGCACTCCTTTATGCAACTGGATTATGGACTTTCCTATTGACAGACCACAAAAGGTATGTGTAGGCAACACCACCTCAATGAGCATCACATTGAACACTTGAGTACCTCAAGGATATGTTCAGAGTGTCCTGCTGGCACATGACTGCATCGCTAGGTGCAACACAAACCACATTATTAAATTTGTGGATGATACTACAGTGGTGGGTATCATCAGCAATGGTGAAGAAAAAGCCTACAGAGAGGAGGTGAACCAACTGATTGTCTGGTGTGACAACAACAACCTGTCTCTCACTGTGAATAAAACAAAGGAGATAATAGTAGACTTCAGGAAGAGACTGACACAAGGCTCACTCTCCACTCACAATCAAAGGAGAAACAGTGGAAAGGGCGAAGAGCACCAAGTTCCCGGGGGTGCATATCGCTGAAGAATTTTCTTGGTCAAGAAACACTAATCACATTGTCAAGAAGGCTCAACAGCCTCTACACTTTCTAAGAAGGTTGAAGAGAGTAAAACTACCACCTTCAGTTCTCACAACCTTCTACAGGGGTACCATCGAAAGCATCCTGACTAGTAATCTCTCGGTGCTGTATGGCAACTGCATGAATTCAGATTGCAAATCTTTCCAGAGAGTGGTGGAAAAGAAAATCATCAGGTCCACGCTCTCATCCAACCAGGACATGCACTCTGCGGTGCAAGTCAAAGACTGCATTTACCCTGCTCATCTTCTGTTCTCGTGTTTGTCTTCAGGCAGGAGATACCATAGCTTACATTGCAAAACCACCAAATTTAATAGAAGATTTTTTTCAAGAAGCCATCCGACATCTGAACTCCAGTAATAACATACACCATGCTAGTCATGGAGGTCTGGCGTTACAACACTGAAGTAATACGCAATAACTCTATTAAAGTACAATCCTATACCTTATGTGCAATATTAACGATGCCAAGTTAGCATTCTGTGCAATTTGAAATCTGTCAGATTTTGATCTGTGCAATATTTTGGGTACTGACGAAGACATGCAAGTGGAATAGTCTTGGTGCATGTCACTGTAATTGTTATTGCAATGCATAAATATCTTACTGTTTTTATTGTTAGATTAGTTTTAGTAAATGTGTTTATTGTATTAATATCAGTATATGTTCTATGCACATTGAGTTCAAAGTAACATTTCTTTCAGTTGCACTGTTGTGCTGTCTGAATGACAAAGTTCACTTTGACTAGTCACAAAACTGCACATGTACACCTATGCATAATTTACCTAACAGAATATATTTGCTACCTAGCAGAAAACTGATTCACCTTGGGAAAACTCACTGGCAAAATTTCAAATTTCACATGCAATTATTTGCTCTGCTATCTAAGAGCCCTCCAAGGATGGCTACGTTGCCCGACTACTCCTCTCTGGTGGTAGTCAGTCTCTCGCTCTTTTTACTCTCATGCTTGGATAGTTATCACGCAGGTTTCTTTGGTATGAGAGAAAGTACCAAATGGTGTAATATTTCCTTTTCCTGGCAACCCCAGTGAAAGTGCCTGCTCTCCCACACATTCCATCCCATCAAAGAAAAGTGGAAAAGAGAGATATTTTTGAAGTCATCACAGGGAGATTCTTCAGTTGGGCAGCCCCATGGGCATCTTTATGCCACCGCCCTTTCCTCGTGTCAAGGTGTCTTCAGAAAGCAGTAAGTGGCAAAGTCACAGTGATCCTCATTACCCCATACTGGCCCAGGCAAATCTGGCTTCCTTTGTGGAGGCTTCCCATCAGGAATCTTTCATAGGCGCTAGATCCCAGGATGGATTTACTTTCTTACCCATCTGGGTCATCTCACCTGGACCTGCTGAGTCTGAAGCTATCTGCTTGGTTTCTCCAGTTCCAATAATGGCCTGGAACTCAGCTTTCAGGACTCATTTCTGCATCCCAAAAGAGTTTCCTTAGAGGTTTAGTCTTGTCCAAGTAGAATCTAAGTTGTCTGCGCACATCTAAGGAGTGCAGTATTCGTTCCCCTTTATTCTGTGGATTAGAAAAGAAGGTTGGCAAATGAATGGACTGATTAAGAGCCACACTGGATACCACCTTAGGCATGAAGGAGGGATTGGTTTGAGGGACACCATGTCTGCATGAAAGATGCTGAAAGGCTCCACTGCCATAAGGGCATGTAATTCAGATACCCTTCTTGCTAAAGTGATTGCTAAAAGGAAGGCTGTTTTCTAAGAAAGGAATTTTAAATCTGTACTTGCAGCTGGCTCAAAAGGAGGGAGAGTGAGCATTTCCAATACAAAGTTAAGGTCCCAGGCTGGAGTAAGGGCTCTCCTGGGTAGTCTTAAGTTTTTGGCGCCTTTGAGGAACTACTTGAGCAGTGGATGAGAGAAGAGGGGTGGGTTCTGTATTATAATGAGCTGAAATGGCTGAGGCGTGAATTTTGATGGAGGAAAAAGAAAGGCCCTTGTGAAGCATCTCAGTTAAGTATTGAAGAATCTGAGGTAAATTGGGCGTTGCTGTGCCCATTCCTTGAGTTTGGTTCCAGGCACAGAATCTTTTTCCATTTTTCAGCATAAGATTTTCTAGTACTAGGCCTCCTTGCCTCCAAAATGACATCCAACACTGGTTTACTGAAGGATGGTAACGGAGAGATTACATAATTAGCCAGGCTGCCAGGTTCAGGGTTTGGACCTGAGGGTGCAGAATCTGGTTCTCCTGCTGTGACAACAGGGTAGGGGTCTGAGGCAGGTGCCACGGAGCCAGTAGTGACACACTGTGCAAGAGGGGGTACCAGTATTGGCTTGGCCAGTCTGGTGCAATCAATATCATCCTTGGTTTGTCCTGTTTGATCTTTAATAGTACTTTGGAGAGGAGAGACAGAGGAGGAAAGGCAAAAACTGATTTTTCCAGCTGAAGGACAGAGCACCCACTTTCCAAGCTTGTTTGTGGAGAGTCCTTGTGCAGAATTTGTCCAATTGGTAGTTTTGGGGGGAGGCAAACAGGTCTATATCTGGGCTCCCCCATTTGTTTATCAACATGTTGAAAGTCTTTGGTTCCAGTTTCCACTCGTGTGAGTCCATGACGTTTCTGCTTAGTTCGTCTGCCAGTGTATTTAGCTTTCCTGGCAGGAGTTAAGCCTGTAAATGCACTTGGTAGCTCAAGGCTGTGTTCCACAGAGCCATGGTTAGTCTGCAGAGGGGGTAAGAATGGGTATCCCCCTGCTTGTTTATATACCACATAACAGTGGTGTTGTCCATCTTTACCATTAATTGCCCTGGAAGAATGTGGTCCTTGAAGGCTGTCAGAGCATTCTGTACAGCTAACATTTTTTTTTGATTGATATACAGGTGCATTTGACTTGGGTTCCATTTGCCCTGAATGCACTTCCCTGCCAAGTGAGCCCCACCATGCATAGTCTGATGCATCTGTTAGGGTTTGGTCATCAGGGGTAGAGTGAATGGTAGTCCCTTGTTGTGGTGCCAGGCCTCTGCCCACCAAACCGTAGGCAAGGTATGATAGGAATCATTGCTTCTAGATCTGTAGTTTCCTCATATGCAAGACTTGCACATGGAAATAGTACAATGCACGAGGCCATGAACCCCGAAGCTTGCAGTATTTGCTTTGCAGTTAGCAGGGTTTTTGTGGCCATTAGTTTGAAGTAAGTTGTCAAATGAATTTGTTTCTCTGGCGTGAGGAAAGCCATCTGGGAAGTTGTGTTCAAGCTTGTTCTCAGGAATATAATTTGTTGACAGGGTACCAATTGTGATTTCCTTTCATTTAAGGTGTACCGCAGACAAGTTAGCACCTTTTGTACAAATGCCAGATGACTCAAAAGTATGTCCTGGCTTTCTGCCTGACAATCGTCCAGGTATGGGTACATTTGAATATTTCTTTGCATGCAAAATGCAATGACTGGAGCTAGGCACTTTGTGAATACCTGGGGCGCAGTAGATAAGCCAAAGGGCAGTGAATACCCAGGGCGCAGTAGATAAGCCAAAGGGCAGTGCAGAGAAAGTACAGTTTTGTACCTACCATAAATGTAGATGTTAGAGTGTATTCACTGTTGCAGTCATTACACTTGGGTTATCCTGCTGGCAGGCGGCCAGCACTCGGCCCGAGTTCCAAAGTCTTGGTCCGGCGTCGGTTGTACTCGCCTCTTCCCTGACCTCAGTGCGCCAGGGGTATACAAGATGCAACCAACGCCATTTTCTTCAGTTTTTCTTGCCTCAGATGCCCTGAAGTGGATAGGCAATACATATTACTAACAAAGACATACAGTAAATAAAAAACAATACTCTTATTTACAAGCAAATACCCCACATAGGTGGTATATAAGTTGTATAGGATAGAAAGGCATAAATAAATCCCAGCAAAGTAAGTGGGGATAGAGGGTGGGAAACCTGGACTGCAACAGTGAATACACTCTAACATCTACATTTATGGTAGGTACAAAACTGTACTATGTTCATCGTGTTTCACTGTTGCAGTCATTACACTTGGGTTGAATCCCAAAGCGGAGGTTGGGTGGCTGGGTCTAAACAGGATTTGGAGTGGCTATGAGGCCCTGCAGCACTGCAGTGGCGAAGCCTGCTTTGGATTTAGAGTAAAGAGGCAAGTGGTAATGCTTGGTAAAAGTGTGCACTGAACTCCAAGTTGCAGCTCCCAAAATATCCTTGGTTGGTACTCCTCTAAGAAAGGCTGCTGATATGGCAGTTGCCCTGGTAGAGTGTGGCCTAATGTTGTTAGGCACTGTTTTTCCATGTTGTGTGTAGCAGAAACGAATACAGTGTCCTATCCACTTTGAAATAGTCTGCTTTGAGATAGCCTTTCCCTGTGATCCAGTAACATATGCTACAAACAGTTGCTCAGTTTTCCTGAAAGCTTTTGTTTTGTCCAAGTAGTAACGTAACTGCCTGTGTATGTCCAATGAGTGCAGAAGTTTCTAAAATGTTGGCAAGTGAATAGTTTGGTTAAGAGCCACACTGGATACCACCTTTGGCATAAATGTAGGGTTTGTTCTTAAAGAAACCCTGTCTTGATGAAAAATGATGAAAGGTTCCACTGCCATTAATGCCTGTAGCTCTGAGACTCTTCGTGCTGAAGTTATTGCCAGAAGGAGAGCAGTTTTCCATGACAAGAATTTTGATTCTGCTGAATTGGCTGGCTCAAAAGGAGGTAAAGTTAGTTTTTCCAAAATAAAGTTGAGGTCCCAAGTTGGTGTTGGTGCTCTCCAGGGCGATCTTATATTCTTAGCCCCTCTGAGGTACTGTCTTAGTAATGGGTGAGAGAAAATAGGAGGATCCGTGTTGTAATGAGCTGAAATGGCAGAGGCGTGGATCTTAACTGATGAAAGACGGGCCTTTTGTCCAGCATCTCAGTTAAGTATTGTAATATCTGAGGAATATTTGGTACAAGAGAGTCAAAGCCTTGAGCCTTGTTCCAGGTGCAGAATCTCTTCCACTTTTCTGAATAGGATTTCCTGGTGCTGGGCCTCCTGGCCTCCAAAATGACATCCATAACAGCTTTAGACAGAGGTGTGGTCTGCTTGGCTAGGTTATCTGCCATGCAGCTAGATTTAGGGTTTTGAGCTGGCTGTGCAGGATCGGATTGTTCTGCTGAGTCAGAAGATGACGAATTTGAGGCAAAATCCATGCTGGGCCTTGAGTCAAGTTCTTTAAGATGGGGTACCAGTGCTGGCGAGGCCAGTCTGGGGCAATCAGGATAATTTTTCGCCTCTCTTGTCTGGCTTTTAGGATTACCTTTGAGAGGAGAGGTAGTGGTGGGAATGCACAAACTTTTAGGGTTTTCCAGCTGAATGAGAGAGCATCCACTTTCCATGCTTTTATGTGGTAAGCTCTTGTGCAGAATTTCTGTAGACGGCAGTTCAGAGGGGAGGCAAAAAGATCTATGTCTGGGCACCCCCATTTTTGTGTTATCATGCTGAATACTTGTGGATTTAATTTCCACTCGTGAGGATCCATGATGTTTCTGCTTAAGTCGTCTGGCAGAGTATGTTTCTTTCCTGGCAGGAACTGTGCTTGCAGATTAACTTGATAGGTCAGTGCTGTGTTCCACAAGGTCATGGCTTGTCTGCAGAGGGGATAGGAATGTGTGCCCCCTTGCTTGTTTATGTACCACATAACTGTGGTGTTGTCCGTCTTTAGTAATAGTTGTCCTGAATGCAGTAGGTCCTTGAAAGCTGTCAGGGCATGTTGAACAGCTAGCATCTCTTTTTGATTGATGTGAAGATGCATTTGGTCTGCGGCCCACTTGTCCTGAATACATTTTCCTGCCATGTGTGCTCCCCAGGCGTAATCCGATGCATCTGTTAGTGTCTGCCTGGCTGTCAAGTGAAAGGCTGTCCCTTGTTGTGATGACATGCCTGTGCCCACCATCGAAACTCCTGTTGTAGGCAGGGAATGAGTAGTATAATTGCTTCCAAACTGAGACAATGTTGAGTCTAAACACATTTTAGATACCATTGTAACTTCCTCATATGGAGTCTGGCATATGGTATTAGTAGTATGCAGGATGCCATGAACCCCAAGGCCTGCAGAATTTTTCTTGCAGGGAGTTGGGTTTTTGTTGCCATCAACTGAAAGTACTGAGTCAGTTGCCTTTGCTTGTCTGGCGTGAGATAAGCCATCTGGGCAGTTGTATTTAACCTTGCACCCAGGAATATTACCTCTTGTGAGGGCACTAGTTTTGACTTCTTTTCATTGATTGTGTACCCTAGGCCCATTAGTAATCTTTTTACAAACGCCAGGTGCTTTAGTAGAATGTCCTTGCTCTCTGCTTGAACAAGGCAGTCGTCCAAGTACGGATATATTTGAATTCCTTTTTGTCTGCAAAATGCAATTACTGGTGCCAGGCATTTTGTGAAGATCCTGGGCGCAGTAGATAAGCCAAAGGGCAGTGCAGAGAACTGGTAATGCAATGTGCCAACTATGAATCTGAGGTATCTTCTGCAATTTTGTCTGATTGGGACATGCAGGTATGCCTCTGAGGTCCAAAGTGACCACCCAAGCCTTCTTGCCCAGCATGGGAAGAAGTTGCTGTAGCGTCAACATTTTGAATTTCGGAACATCCAGGTAAGTATTTAGAATAGATAAGTCCAGTATGGGTCTCCAGGCTTTCCTTTCTGGGGACCAAGAAAAGTCTTGAGTAAAATCCTTGTCCTTGTTCCTGTTGTGGCACTTTTTGAATAGCTCTCATGTCCATGAGGGCTGTAATTTGTTTTTGTGCCTCTGCCCATTAATTTTTGTGGCAGGTCTGACATTCCTTGATTTTGTGGCAGGTCTGGCATTCCGTTTGATCTTGGTAGAGTGTGAAAGTGGAACCTGCAACCTTGAGACACAATATTCAGTACCCATTTGTCATGGGTAATAATATACCAATTTTGTGAGAAAAGTGCTAGTTTTCCCCCTAAGGGAGCTGACAAAAGGTAAGTGCTTGGCATTTGAAAGGAGAAGTCATTGGGACTGTTTCCTATAAGTTTGTGACTTGTCTTCTCTTCCTTTTGGGGTTGAAGCACCCCACTGTCGTAGTCTGTAAGGTCCTTGGGGCTGAGACCTGCCTCTTGGGCATCTGTATCTGCCTCTTTGTGGTCTGTCTCACACTGGAAAGGACCAATTTCTGCTAAATCTAGGTGGCTATAGCTATAAGAAATCCTTCACTGTTTGCATAGATTTTGCTTTATCCTCCATTTTCTTTAATACTTCTTCTGCTTTAACACCAAACAAGATATCATGCTGTAAAGGAGCATCCAATAATTTTGCCTTAACATGATCAGGTAAACTTTGTTCTTTTAGCCAAGCATGCCTTCAAATCCTTACAGATCCTGTAACTGCGGCTCTGCAAGATGCCTTTAATGAATCAAAACCACATTGCAGAGTATGTTTTCCCACTTGTTCAGCTGCATGCAATAAATCCTGCATTTCCTTATAGTCAGGACCTTCTGAGCTTGTAAGCATTTACTGTTTTAACTGAGACATTAAATATTGTTGGTATTTAAGCATGTGGAATTGGCAATTTAAAGCCCTTACTGCTAAGGTTGCAGAAGTGTAAACTTTCTTCCCCCATCTATCCAATGCTCTGGAATCCCTGTCAGAGGGAACTGGATTTTTAGCAGTGGAAGCCTTTACCCCTTTGGGACCCTGGGAAATAGTTTCTGGGTCAGCAGCAGGGTTTTTATAAAGAAATTTGTGAGAGTCAGGGACTCTGAGACTCTATAGTACCTATCTGGCTTAATTGGAGCTGGGGGTAAAGAATCAGGGGTTAAACTGGATTCAGAGAACACATCATCCACAATATCCAACACAGGCAGAATAGCAAGGGGCCTGTGCTGAGGCAATAAAAGAATCTATGAGCCTTTTCTTGGATTCTGAATAATCCTGGCTCTCCCAATTGAAATGCTCCCTCATGGTATGTAAAGTTTCCCCAAAAGAGTAATCCTCAGGAGGAGAGGCTGAAGGAATAGATTCTTCAGCATTAGAGTCCTCACAGGGGGGTAGAGAGAGTATCCCTGGTCTGAAGAGGAATCAGAGGAAATGGAAACCTGATCAGAGGAATCATAGACTGTGTATCCTGCCTAGGCCTTTTATCAGGAGGGGGATGGGAACCCCTGATCAGAGAAATAAGGTCTTTGGCCATTTTGAGCATCTGTTTCTTAGGCATGGAGGACTGTCCAGGAGAATGCTGTACTTGTTTCTTTGTCTTTAATGGTGCTTTAGACTTGGCTGTTGTTTTGATGGTAAGCTGTGAAGGTCTGAAAACACCCTGAGAAGCCGATGCCTGCTCAGTGGCTCTGGACCCATCTGAGGGATTAGTTTCCATAGGCCCAATACCTTAAGTTTCCAGAGACCTAGTTGTCTCCACGTGGGAGTCGGAGGCGGCCTATGGCTCTGAGGTAGCGGGTGTCAGGGGCTGCGAAAGCACCTCACTGAGAACCAGCGAACCGGCGACTGGCCTAGAAGAGGCTTAGTCATCGGTTTTGGACCTCGGATGCCTGTCTTTATCCTTGTCTTTGCGTTTTCTGTGAATTCTGGTCGGTTGATCCGACTGCATTGTATAATTGAACCTTCGGCCAAAGTAATGCAGAGCAAAATCAGGCAGATGTTTAATAGTGCGTTTGTTAAATCTAGCACAAAACCGACAACTAGTGATGTCGTGGTCTGGGCCTAGGCATGGAATATAGTAAGAATGAAAGTCCTAATGAGGTATTTGCTTCCCACAAGAAATACAATTATTAACTTTTACTGACATCGGTCTGAGGCAAGAAAAAGTTTCCCCAACGGGGTACTTAGCTTTATTGAAGACTTCGGTTCTGAAATTCGAAAATCTCAGGAGTCAGCCAACCGGCACTTGCGAACTGCTTTTGCTTCGGGCACCGCGCAGCAAGAAAGACTGAAGAAAATGGTGTCGGTTGCATCTTATATACCCCTGATGCACTGACGTCAGGGAAGAGGCAACTACAACAGACACCAGACCAAGACTTTGGAACTCGGGCCGCCTGCCAGCAGGATAACCAAAGTGTAACGACTGCAACAGTGAAACACAATGAACATCTGATAGTGCATGCAGCCTGCTTTGAAGCATAGGTATCTTCTGCAAGACTCCCTGATTAATGTGCAGGTAGGCTTCCTTTAAATAGAGTGTTGCCAACCAGGCATCTTTGCCTAGCATAGGAAGCAACTGGTGAAGAGTTAGCATCTTGAATTTTGGAATCATCAAAAAGGTGTTTGAGATAGACAGGTCCAGGATAGGACACCAGGAGTCATCATTTCTGGGTACCAGGAAAAGTAGAGAGAAACCCTGTCCCTTTTCCTCTTCTGGTACAGTTTGAATAGCCTTTATGCTTAAGAGAGAGAGTACTTGCTGTTGAGCCTCTGCCCAGTGATCTGGGGTAAATTTGGCCAACTGTTTGGGGTTGGTAAAGTACAGTTTTGTACCTACCATAAATGTAGATGTCCGATAGGAATGCATCTGCAGTCCTTACAAATGGGTTGTCCTGTCGTCAGGCAGCCCTTCGGTCGGCCGGATTCCAAAGTCTGGGTCTGGCTTCGGCTGGTGTCGCACTTCACCCGACGTCATAGCGGCAGTTTTTCGGGTATAAAGGCATCAGCCGATGCCATTTTCCTCAGTGTTTCTTGCCCCAGATGCCAGGTGCCCTCTTGGATGGCTAAATTTGGATAAATGCCAAAGTTTCCAAATAGTAGAGAGCAAACACATAAAATAAGCATGTATGTACATATATACAAACAAATACACCATAATAGATCCCCCCCAAGCTAGCTGAAGGATGGCAAATACCCTAGGAGTACCTCAGAGGGGAAGGTGGGTGGGTAATCCTGACTGCAGATGCATTCCTATCGGACATCTACATTTATGGTAGGTACAAAACTGTACTATGTCCTTCAAGGATGCATCTGCAGTCCTTACAAATGGGTAGAATACCATAGCTAAACTAGGGGAGGAGGAAAGAGTAGAGATTATGGTGTAGTTAGGATCCCTTGCAAAACAGCAGTGGCAAAACCTGCTCGGGATCTAGAGTATAAGGGTAAATTGTAATGCTTGGCAAATGTATGCACGGAGGTCCAAGTAGCAGCCTCTATAATGTCCTTGGTAGCCACTCCTCGTAAGAAAGCTGTGGTAGTGTCTGTAGCCCTTGTGGAGTGAGGCCTGATGTTCTCTGGAGTTTTCTTTCCATGGTAGGAGTAACAAAATCTAATGCAATTTCCTATCCATTTGGAGATTGTCTGTTTTGAAATTGGTTTTCCTTCCTTTCCTGTTGCATATGCTACCAGAAGCTGGTCAGTTTTTCTATTGGTTTTGGTCCTGTCCAGGTAGTAGTGTAATTGTCTATGTACATCCAAGGTATGCAAGAGTCTTTCTCCCCTGTTCTGTGGGTTGGGGAAGAATGCAGGTAGGTAGGTGGATAGCCTGATTTAAAGAGACTCTGGATACCACCTTAGGCATAAATGTAGGATTTGTTCTCATGGACACTATCTTGATGAAAGATCAGGAAGGGTTGCACTGCCATTAATGCCTGTAGTTCAGAGACCCTTCTTGCTGAAGTTATTGCCAGCAGGAAAGCAGTCTTCCAGGATAAGTATTGTAATTCTGCTGTTGCTGCTGGTTCGAACGGGGGAAGTGTCAATTTTTCTAGCACAAAGTTCAAGTCCCATGCTGGCAATGGAGGTTTCCTGGGAGGTTTCACATTTTTAATTCCTCTCAGAAACTGTCTGAGCAGAGGATGAGAGAAGACAGGAGGATCCAAGCTGTATTCTGCTGAAATAGCTGATGCATGTATCTTGATGGAAGAATAGGACAGGCCTGTATGGAAGAGCTCTGCCAAGTATTCCAGGATGTTGGCTATGTTCACCAGTGTCACATCTTGCCCCTTTACAGTACTCCAAATGAGATATCTTTTCCATTTTGCTGCATAATTCTTTCTTGTTGAAGGTCTACGAGCCTCCAGGATTATGTCTTTAACCCTTTGGGATAAATTTGGGTTAATTGCTGTTATGTAATGTTCCAGGCAGTTAGCTGCAGAGTTTTCAGGTTTGGATGCAGGATGTTGTAGTTGTTCTGTGTTAACAGTAATGGAATCAGGGGTAGTGTCCATATTTGTTCCAGAGACATGCTCCTCAGCAATGGATACCAATGTTGTCTTGGCCAGTCTGGAGCTATCAGAATGATCCTCGGATGTTCCTCTTTGATCTTCAGAAGCACCTTGTGCATCAAAGGAAGTGGTGGGAATGCGTATGCTGTCAGGTTTTTCCAACTGAAAGATAGGGAGTCCACCTTCCAAGCAAGTGGGTGGTACGTCCTTGTGCAGAATTTCTTTAGCTGGTGATTGAGTGGGGATGCAAACAAGTCTATTTGTGGTAATCCCCATTCTCTTGTGATGGCTTTGAAGATGTCCGGATGCAGCATCCATTCGTGGGCATCTGTGGTAGTTCTGCTTAATATGTCTGCTAGAATGTTTTCCTTCCCCGGTACAAAAATTGCTTGTAACTGAATGTTGTAGCTCAGAGCCACATTCCATAGGTCCAGTGCCAGCCGGCATAGAGGATATGAATGTGTGCCTCCCTGTTTGTTGATGTACCACATAACTGTGGTGTTGTCTGTCCTTATCATCAACTGACCTTCTTGGAGAAAAGGTCTGAATGACTGGATTGCCAATTTTACTGCCAGCATTTCCTTTAGATTTATGTGCAGGTGCAGCTGGTCTTGAGTCCATAGGCCTTGAATGCACTTGCCCAGCATGTGTGCCCCCCAACCGAGGTCTGAGGCATCTGTCGTGATGGTTTTGGCTTGGTTGACTGTTGCAGAAGGGCAATCCTGTGTTTGATTGACAGGCCTGAGCCCACCATAGGAACTCTTGCTTCAGGCATGGGATTATTGGAATTTTGGTTTCTAGGCTGTGCTTGTGTTGGGACCACAAATTCTTTAGGTACCACTGTACCTTTCTCATATGCAGTCTGGCATGAGGGACCAGTATTATGCAGGATGCCATGAAACCTAGGACTTGTAGCACTTTTCTTGCAGTTAGATGGTTCTGCTTTGTTAATGCCAAGAAGTAGAGAGGTAGTTGCTCTTTCTTTTCTGCAGTTAGGAATGCCATTTGTTTTGATGTGTCCAGTTCTGCACCCAGAAAGGTTATTCTTTGGGATGGAATCAGCCTTGACTTTTTTATATTGACTGTATATCCCAGGGCTTGCAGCAGGTAAATCACTCTTTGTAAGTCTTCTGTTAGCTTGCTTTTGTTGTCCGCTTGTATCAGGCAATCGTCCAGGTAGGGATAAATTTGAATCCCCTGAAGTCTGCAATGAGCAATTACTGATGCCAGGCATTTCGTGAACACTCTGGGCGCAGTAGATAAGCCAAAGGGCAATGCTGAGAATTGATAATGCTCTGATCCTGCAAGAAATCTGAGGTATCTTCTGCAAATTGGTCGTATGGGGACGTGCAGGTATGCCTCCTTGAGATCTAGAGTTACCAGCCAAGACTCCTTGTCCAGCATGGGAAGAAGCTGCTGTAGGGTCAGCATTTTGAATTTTGGAACAATGAGGAATGTGTTTAAAGCAGACAGGTCTAGAATAGGCCTCCATTTGTTTTCTTTTCTTGGTACCAGGAAGAGTCTGGAGTAAAATCCCTTTCCTTGCTCCATAGATGGTACCTTTTCCACAGCTCTCATTCTTAATAGTTGAGATATTTGCTTTAGAGCTTCTGTCCTTTGAGTAGGTGGTAGGTTTGGCATTCCTCTCTTTCCTGGTAGAGTATGGAAATGGAACTTGTAACCTTGGTCTATAGTTTGCAAAATCCATTTTTCCCTTGTGATGCAATGCCAGTTCTTTGAAAATAAGGTTAACTTTCCGCCTAAGGGTGCTTCTAGTTGTTCCCTGGTAGGCGGAGCCACCGCCAAGTCACTGTGATTGAGTTGTTGTAGTGGTGGTGGCTGTATCCGTGCCTCGCTGGTTGTTACCTTGCCACTGGCGTCCCCTGTAGGCACCCCTGGATTGGTTTCTGCCTCTAGAACGCCTATTCCTGGCTCTTTGTGTCTTAGAGGAGTCCGGAAAGGACCAATTCTTGGAGGGCCAGTTCCTGCTAAACCTTGGAGGTTGAACCTGTAAGAAATCTTTCACTGTTTGTACAGATTTTGCCTTCTCTTCCATCTTTTTTAGTACCTGCTGTGCAGGGGAACCAAATAAATTGACCTTGTCCATGGGTGCATCCAAAAGCTTTGATTTGACATGGTCTGGTAATGCCTGTTCTTTCAACCATGCATGTCTCCTGATAACTGTGCCAGTCATGGCTGATCTAAAGGAAGCCTCCAGTGCATCATAGCCACATTTTAAAGAATGGTTACTAACCTGCTGAATGTTATGTACCATTTCTTGAACATACTTTTTATCTAAAGATTCTTCAGAGGACAGCTTTTTAGTTAACTGGTCAAGCATAAACTCTTGATATTGAATCATATGAAATTGGCAGTTCAAAGCCCTAGCTGACAAAGTAGCAGAGGTGTAAACTTTTTTACCCCATCTCTCTAAGGACCTGGATTCCCTTTCAGAGGGAGGGGTTTTAGTAGAGGTAGCTGCTACAGCTTTAGGGCCCTGGGAGATAGTCTCTGGATCTGCAAAAGGAGCCTTGTATAAATGGTGATGAGTGTCCGGGACCCTGTAGAACCTATCGGGCTTAGCAGGAGCCGGAGGTAATGAATCAGGAGCAGTGCAAGCATCATTAAATGCATCATCTACAACAGAAAGAACTGGAGGTATAGCTAAAGGCCTATGTTGTGGCAAATGTAGAAAGGTTCTAAGCCTTTTTCTGGAGTCTGAGAAATCTTGGCCCTGCCACTGGAATTGTTCCCTCATAGCATGCAAGGTTTCCCCAAAGGAAAATTCCTCAGGCGGAGAGGCTGAAGGGATGGACTCTTCAGCATCAGAGTCTTCGTAAGGAGAAAAAGGAGCCTCAGGAGGGTCTGTATGTTCTGAGTCATCAGAGGAATCATCTGTGGATACTGGCTCAGGGGGCTCTGCTCTAGGCCTCTTTTCTGGAGGAGGGAGAGAGGCCCTGTCTGGATGAGGCTGGGATCCACGAATTAAAGAAATGAGATCCTCAGCCAAAGAAAGCATGTGGGAGCTGGTGCTGGGCCTGTGAGAGGGGGGTTTGGCAGGCACCGATTTTGATGCTTTGGCTGCTTTAGCCCTGGCAAAGGCCTTAATAGACATTGCTGCAGGAGGCCTAGCAGCTCCACGTGCAGGGGTTGAAATATCCAGGGGAATAGTGTCTGATAATTCCTGTGAAACCACAACAGAAGGTTGGATTTCAGTAGCCGATTCTACCAGGTTAGAAGAGGCCTCGGTAGAAGGCATGGGTTCGGCTGAAGAAAGAACCGCTTGCTCGGTTTCGGTCGAAACAGAGACACTCGCGGTTTGCTTAACAGCGGTTTCGGCCGAAACCGCGGACCGCGAGTGTCGGTCCTTTTCTTTGCGTTTTTTGGTAATTTGTGTTGTCGGAGGATCCGACGGCATAATATAGGCAAAATCAGAGCCGAAAATCTGTTCAGCAAACTCCGACCGACGTCTAAGCGTCCGTCGGTTAAAAGAAGCACAGGCTAGACAAGCTGCTACGTCGTGGTCTGGGCCTAAACAATGTATGCAGTAGGAGTGGAAATCTTTATGAGGTATTTGTTTCCCACAAGATAAACAGTTATTCACTTTCTCTGACATCGGCTGAGGCAAGAAAGAGTCCCCAACGGGGTACTTAGCTTTTTAGAAGTCTTCGAAGTAATATTCGGTAGTAGTAATCTCTGGATCTGACCGACCGGCACTTGCGAACAGCTTCTGCTTCGGGCGCCACGCGGCAAGAAAGACTGAGGAAAATGGCATCGGCTGATGCCTTTATACCCGAAAAACTGCCGCTATGATGTCGGGTGAAGTGCGACACCAGCCAAAGCCAGACCCAGACTTTGGAATCCGGCCGACCGAAGGGCTGCCTGACGACAGGACAACCCATTTGTAAGGACTGCAGATGCATCCTTGAAGGACATCATGTGGAAGTGAAATCTGTATCCTTGGGAAAATATATTTAAAACCCATTTGTCCTGGGTAATGAGGTCCCAGTTTTTTTGCCTGCAGAGCAATCTTTCCCCCTAAAGGAGCAGTCAGTTGAGAAGTGCTTGGAAGTTTTAAAGTTAAGTCATTGAGACAGTTTACCATAGGGGGGAGTCCTACTACTCCCTGACTTGGAAGTGGAAGCCCACTACTGCTTAGTCCTGTGCGTACCCTGGGACTGAAGCCTGGGTGTTCTGCTGGGTCTGGGTTTGGACTGAAGGCCTGGAAGAGGCAGGAAAGGACCAATTCTTAGAGGGCCAATGCCTACTAAATCTTGGAGGCTGTACTTGTAGGAAATCTTTAACAGTTAGCAAAGATTTAGCTTTTGTCTCCATCTTTTTAAGAACTTATTCTGCTTTGTTGCCAAACAGGCGGTCCTAATTTAAGGGAGCATCCAGTAATTTAGCTTTAACATGACCTGGCAAGGATTGCTCCTTAAGCCAAGCATGCCTTCTAAGTACAGACCCAGTGACAGCAGCCCTGCAAGATGCCTCTAGTGAATCAAAACCACAATGCAAAGTATCTTTTCCAACTTGTTCAGCAGAATGCATTAAATCCTGTAAATTCTTATTTTCAGCACAGTCAGGAATCAACATCATTTTCTGTTTAAGCAATCCAATAATATGCTGTTAATACTTTGAAATTGGCAGTTTAAGGCCCTAATGGCCAAGGTTGCAGTCAGGACCCCTGTAATATATATCAGGTTTTCTGGGAGCAGGAGGTAAAGACTCAGGGGCCAAGCTAGATTCCGAAAAGGCATCATCAACAATATCTAGTACAGAAGGGACAGCTAAAGGCCTGTGCTGGGGCAGGTGTAAGAAATCCCTAAGCCTCTTTTTAGAATCGGAATAATCCTGGCTTTCTCAATGAAAATGCTCCCTAAGAGTATGCAAGGTTTCACCAAAAGAGAAATCCTTTGGGGGGGAGAAGAGGCAATATAGTCCTCTGCATCAGAATCCTCATAGGTAAATAAGGGTAAAGCCTGGTCATCAGAGGAAACAAATTTCAGAATCCTGGTCAGAAGTATCATAAGCAAATTCAGTCCTAGATCTCAAAGCAAGAAGGTTGGCTTCCCCTGATTAAAGTAATAAGGTCTTCAGCCATTCTTATCATTTGTTTTTTAGGCATAGAGGCCTGACCATGCGGTCTGGGCATCGGTTTTCTAGGCATAGTTCTAGTTTTAGGCCTTGAATAAGAAGATGGCATTGATTTAATACGCAAGTCAATAGGCCTGAATACACCCTCAGAAGCCGGTGCCTGCACAGCAGCTCCAGACCCATCCAAAGCAGAGACATCTGCAGGTTCCACAGTTGAAGCATCTCGCGGCATACCGGACTCCGAATGGGTCTCAGTAGAGGCCTGCGAATCTGAAGTAGTGGGTATCAGTGGCTACGAAAGTGCCCAAGTACCGGTGAACTGGCAACTGGCTTAGAAGCGTCATCGGCAGCTTTGGACCTAGGTGGCTATCTTTGCGTTTTTTTGGAATGTTTGTAGGCGGATGGCTTACCTGGATATCTGGATAATTGAACTAAGTACCAAAACATTTAGAAGTGTAAATATACAGACACCGAATAGCTTGTTGCTTAAATAAGGCACAAAACTGACAACGAGGTACGTTGTGTTCAGGGCCTAGGCAAGGAATACAGTACGAATGGAAATCTTTATGAGGTATTTGCTTTCCACAAGAAATACAATTATTGACTAAGTGACAGAGCAAGAAAATGTTTCCCCAACGGGGTACTTGGCTTTAGTTGAAGACTTCGGTTCTGAAACTCGAAAACGAAAATTTCAGGAGTTGGCTGACCAGCACTTGCTAACTGCTTCTGCTTCAGGCACCGCACGGTAAGAAAGACTGATGTAATGGCGTCGGCTACATGCTTTATAACCCTGACTACCTGACGTCACGGAAGATGAGACAGCAACCGATGCGGGACCAGAGACTTTGCTAATCAGGCTGACGGAGGGCTACTGCAAGCAGATAACCCAAATTCGATGACTGCAACAGTGAAACAAAGAACATCTAAAATGATTACCATTACGCAAAGAGACTCAAACATGTTCAATTTCATGTCAGATTCAAAGTAGACAAGTTTTAAACACACCCAATACAGACAGAATATGGCATTAGCTAGTCATGCTGTCAGGTAAAGAACAAAAGTCTTGCCTTATGCCTTTAAGCAAGTACCTACCTTGTACTTCAAATAAATTGTATTTTTACTGAAAAATGGTTGGCTTTACATCTAACAGGAAATACATTATGTACCATATATCATTCAGTAATATATTTTTACTATTATACAATATTTTACTTAGCGAAGCGAGTCAATTAAATTGTGCTAACAAGAATGCAATTTTCTGGGGAATATTCTACAATTTAATATACAGCAATTATACATAAACAAGATGGCGATCACCCTCTGAGTAAAATGGGGCATACACTAACCAGTATAAATTAGATCTGCTCCTATGGCTGCCTAAAACACTGTAGACCCACAATTCTGAAGCTGGTGATGTGTCATTAAACTCAAAATGTAAAACTGGTCATCAAGCCTGCTTAATGAGTTTCAGTAGCAAGACAGTGATTGCATCTCCTGACGTTTGCCCACTCCACTTGAGCTGATCCACACCATCTTGAATGTCTTCATGCATTCAATCCACTGAAGCAGCCTGTTTCAAAGGTTTATAAGAATGTGGTCTGTGAAAAGTACTGAGACCTAGAAAGAAGCGAGTACCCTTCAGCTTCACCTGGTGACCCCTTCCGTTCTTTACTCTGTTGTTCAGTGTCAGTTCCACCCCTTAAATTTCCCTTGTAATATTTCACTGAGTGTCACTATTTTACCTTTGTGCACAGTGATTCAATTGCTTCAATAATCATAAAACTCCAAGGTCTTTTTCTTGGAAAAGTTGTCAAGGAAGAGCTACTTCACGGCACGGGCTACCATGCCCATAATGCAGCAACTTACATTCACATTCATTAATTTCAATATGTCTTTTTGTCTAGTCTGTTCATCTTTTTAAATCTCTCATACCAAGTTTACTTTTCCATCCTTCATAAACTTCTGCTATTCTGGTGTCTGCTCCAGAAACACTAAGGCCACTGTCACATCTGAGATAAACAGTGAAGAGCACTGGTCTTATCGCAGAGCTGTATAGTACACCAAAGTTGGCCTTCCATCAGAAAGAGTCAGTCAATCTCACCACTCAAGTCCTACTTTATAACATTGCTACCCATTTTTAGGCTTTTGCCACTGCCCATCTTTAGAAGTTGCTCAGTAAAATTCTTCAGTTCAAACAAATGTCTACTACTAACTTTCATTTACTTTTTATGGTATGCCATCATCCTCTCAGTATTTTTCTTATGTTCTCTCTCCACTAGGGCCAGGGTAACTTGGTCTATAGTTTACTGGGTTTCTGCTGCATCCTTTGTGACAATGCACTATCACAGCCTTCCTTTAAATCTCTAGATTTTTCACTTACTGAAGATTGAAAGTACAGTTGTGTATACCTACCATAAATGTAGATGTTCGAGTGTCTTCACTGTTGCAGTCATAACTGTAGGGTACTCCTGCCGGCAGGCAGCCCGAGGTCGGCCAGAATATCAAAGTCTGGGTCCGGCGTCGGCTGTTTCAGCCAGAACCCTGACGTCAGAGCGTATGGGTATAAAGCTGACAGCCGACGCCATCTTCTCCAGCCTTTCTTGCCCCTGATGTCAGAAGCCCCCATAAAACCAAAAAGGTGTCCCTAGGGAAACACAAATACATCAGAAAGGTAGTGGAAAAGGAAACACAGTAAGCAAATAGAAACAAGAGGGGTCTGGAGGGAGGGGGAACACCGACTGCAACAGTGAAGACACTCGAATATCTACATTTATGGTAGGTATACACAACTGTACTATGTTCTTCGTGTTTCACTGTTGCAGTCATAACTGTAGGGTAGAATTCCAAAGCTGAGAATACGGGAGGAGGTTATGAAGTAGAAGGAGCAGCTAGAAGACCCTGCAAAACAGCAGAGGCAAAGCCTGCCCTAGACTTAGAGTACAAATGGAGGTTATAGTGCTTGGAAAAAGTATACACAGAACTCCAAGTGGCAGCCTCCAGAATGTCCTTGGTAGGAACTCCTCTGAGAAAGGCTGCTGAAGTGGCAGCTGCTCTAGTAGAATGAGTCCTGACAGTACCTGGAATCTGTTTTCCATGAAGAGAGTAACAATATCTTATTCCATGAGCAATCCATTTGGAAATAGTTTGCTTAGAAATGGCTTTACCAAGAGAGCTGGAAGCAAAAGAAATAAGCAATTGATCTGATTTTCTGAAACTTTTTGTTTTGTCCAGGTAAAAACGTAGTTGCCTGTGTACGTCCAAAGAGTGCAAAATCTTTTCTCCCTTATTTTGGGGTTTTGGAAAAAAGGTAGGAAGGTGAATGGTCTGATTTAGAGCCACTCTAGAAACAACCTTAGGCATAAACGTAGGATTGGTCCTCAAGGAAACTCGGTCCTGATGGAAAATGAGGTATGGTTCCACGGCCATGAGGGCTTGTAACTCAGACACCCTTCTGGCAGAAGTCAAGCCCAACAAGATAGCCGTCTTCCAGGATAAGAACTTAATGTCCGCAGAGGCAGCAGGCTCAAAAGGAGGCAAGGTAAGCTTTTCCAAGACATAGTTGAGATCCCAAGGAGGGACAGGAGGACTTCTAGGAGGTTTTAAATTCTTAGCTCCTCTCAGAAATTGTCTGACCAACTGGTGGGAAAAAATGAGAGGATCACAATTGAAATGAGCTGAAATAGCAGAAGCATGAATTTTAATGGAAGAAAATGAAAGACCTTTAAGCAAAAGGTCTGAGAGATAAAGTAAAATAGATGAAATATCAGGTATTAGAGGGTCAGAGCCACGATCCTGCATCCAAATACAAAATCTTTTCCATTTAGAAGCATAAGATTTCCTTGTACTAGGACGCCTAGCTTCCAAAAGAACATCCAAAACTTGTTTAGGAAGAGAAGAAGGAATCAATTGCCTTTGATGAGCCAAGCTACTAGACAGAGAGTCTTGATTTGAGAGTGAAATACCTGACCCTGATGCTGGGACAGTAGAGAATGGGTCAGAGGAAGACTCCAAGGAGGGGCCGAGGAAAGGTGCAGAAGAGTAGGGTACCAAAACTGATGAGGCAAATTTGGAGCTATCAAAATGATCAGTCTGGGTTTGTCTAGCTTTATCTTTAGCAATACCCGAGGCAGAAGAGGAAGAGGAGGGAAGGCATATCCCGAAAGATTCCTCCAGCTGAAGGACAGGGCATCCACTTTCCAAGCTGTCTTGTGGAAGGACCTGGTGTAAAAGAGAGGCAACTGATGGTTGAGATGGGAAGCAAACAGATCTATCTGAGGACAGCCCCAAACTGCAGTTATCTTGCTGAATAGGTTGGGGTCCAACATCCACTTGTGTGGATCCAAAATGTTTCTGCTTAAGCTGTCTGCTAAGAGATTTTGTTTTCCTGGAATGAATTGAGCCTGTAGATCCAGATTCAAATTTAGGGCTGTATCCCATAAGGTCATGGCAAGTCTGCAAAGGGGGTAAGAGTGAGAGCCTCCTTGCTTGTTTATGTACCACATGACTGTGGCATTGTCTGTTCGAATTAGCAGAGGTCCTGGCTTCAAGAGAGTCTGGAAGGCTAGAAGAGCATTTTGGACTGCTAACATTTCTTTCAAGTTGATGTGCCATAGAAGGTGTTTGTTTGTCCAAGAACCCTGTTGGCATTTGTCTAGAAAATGAGCTCCCCATGCATAATCCGAGGCGTCCGTGGTTATGATCGGAGTAGGTTGAAGCAGACGAAAGGGCTTGCCTTCGTTTAGAACACACGCCCTGGACCACCAAAGGAATTCCTTCTGGAGGCAGGGAATCAGTGGAATCATTGTATCCAGACTGTGGCAATGTTGAGACCATACACTCTTTAGGTACCATTGAAGTTTCCTCATGTGAAGCCTCGCATTTGGAATCAACAGGATGCAAGAGGCCATGTAGCCCAGAGCCTGCAGGAATTTCCTTGCAGTGAGCTGAGTCAATGCTGCCAAGGTCTTGAAAATTGAAGCCAGCAGTAACTGTTTTTCTGGAGTGAGGAAGGCCTTCTGTAAACTTGTGTCCAAAAAAGCTCCCAAGAAGGTCATTCGTTGAGAAGGAATCAAATGTGACTTTTTTGTGTTCACTGAGAATCCTATTAGAAGGAGAAGGCGTTGAACAAAATGTAGGTGTTGAAGTAGAAGGTCTTTGCTGTCTGCCTGAATTAAACAGTCGTCCAGATAGGGGTAAATCTGAATCCCCTGTAGTCTGCAGTAAGCCACTACTGGAGCCAGGCATTTGGTAAAAACTCTGGGCGCAGTAGATAAGCCAAATGGCAGTACAGAGAATTGGAAGTGTCTTGAGCCTGCCTTGAATCTGAAGTATTTTCTGCAGTGTTGCCTTATGGGGACGTGTAAGTAAGCCTCTTTTAAGTCCAATGTTACCATCCAAGCATCTTGTGAGAGCATTGGAAGAAGTTGTTGAAGTGTAAGCATCTTGAATTTTGGAATTTCCAAAAAGGTGTTTAATGTCGAGAGGTCCAGAATAGGTCTCCAGGAGTTTTGTTTTCTTGGGACCAGAAAAGGTCTTGAGTAAAAACCTTTCCCCACCTCTAGAGATGGAACAGGTTCTAAGGCTCTTAAGGCTAATAAAGCGTCCACTTGATTTAAGGCCTCTGTCCATTGATGTTTTGGCAGATCTGGCCAGCCGGAAGGCCTTGGCAGAGTGTGAAAGTGGAATCTGTAACCTTTCAAAATCACATCTAACACCCATTTGTCCTGGGTAATGCGAGTCCAATTTTGATAAAAAAGAGAAAGTTTTCCTCCGAGAGGGGCATCCAGGGAAGGAGGACCTGAAGCCCAACAGAGGGAGTCATTGAGTCTGCTTTCTTTGGGTTTGAGATCTGTCTTCTCCCCTTCTAGGTGAAGAAGCAGTCCACTGTCTAGATCTGTAAGAGGCCTGAGCCTGCGCCCGACCTCTGGAGCGTCTATATCTTCCCCTTTGAGGCCTGTCAGAGGAGGGAAAAGACCAATTTTTGGAGGGCCAGTTTCTGGAAAATCTAGGAGGCTGTACTTGCAAGAAATCTTTAACAGTCTGCATAGACTTGGCTTTTTCTTCCATCTTTTTAATGACCTCCTCAGCCTTAGACCCAAATAAGACATCCTGCTGAACAGGGGCATCAAGCAATTTTGCCTTAACTTGTTCAGGTAAATTCTGCTCACGAAGCCAAGCATGCCTCCTGATAACAGTACCAGAGGCAGCCGCCCTGCAAGAAGCCTCTAAGGCATCAAAACCACAATGTAAACTATGTTTGCTAACTTGTTCAGTAGCATGCAACACATCCTGTAATTCCTTGTCCTCAGCACATGCAGGAAAGGAAGAAATCTTTTGTTTTAAAACAGATAAAAGAAACTGTTGATACTTAAACATGTGAAACTGGCAATTTAAAGCTCTAATAGAAAGGGTAGCTGAAGTATAAACCTTTTTGCCCCACCTGTCCAAGGCACGAGAATCCTTTTCAGAGGGGAGAGGATTCTTAGAGGAGTCGACCTTAGCAGCCTTGGAACCCTGCAAAATGGTTTCAGGATCAGCAGAAGGGTTCTTGAATAAGAATTGATGGGAATCAGGAATCCTGTAAAATCTATCAGGCTTAGAAGGAGCAGGCGGCATGGAATCAGGATTCAAGTTAGCTTCAGAGAAGGCATCATCCACAATGTCAAGTACAGGAGGAATAGCTAAAGGCCTGTGCTGAGGGAGAAGAAGAAATTCCCTGAGTCTCTTTTTGGAAGCAGAATAGTCCTGACCTTCCCAATGAAAATGCTCCCTCATCTCATGCAGGGTTTCCCCAAAAGAGAAATCTTCAGGGGGAGAGGCAGAGGGAACAGAATCCTCAGCATCTGAATCCTCATATGGAGGAAAAGAGAAATCCTGATCAGAGGAAGAAACAGAAGATACAGAAGCCTGATCAGAGGAATCATAAGGGATATCCTGTCTAGGCCTTTTGTCAGGAGGAGGGTGAGAGCCTCTAATCATAGTTAATAAATCCTCAGCCATCCGAAGTAATTGCTTCTGAGTCTTAGGAGTAGAATCCGAAGAAGCTTGAGCAGAAAGTCTGGGTTTAACAGGAGTCTTTGACTTAGCTTTTGTTTTTGTGGAAATAGTAATGTGTGAAGGCCTGAAGACCCCCTCAGAAGCCGGTACCTGCACAGCGGTTCCGGACCCATCTGAAGGAGCGACATCCGAAGGTCCTGCAGCAGACAAATTACTAGGCCTAGTTGGCTCACCATGTGAGTCCGTGTCGGTCATCGGTTCTGAAGTGGCGGACGACAGGGGCTGCAAAAGCGCCTCACTGACGACCGCCGAACCCGAAGCTGGCTCCAGCTGCAAAGTATCCTGTTTGGACCTCGGAGGCCTGTCCGGTAGTCGATAAGGTATCCGACGACATTCTATAATTAAATCGTCTACCGAAGTAATTCAAGGCCCAATCGTACCTGCGCTTGATAGTGCGAGAATTAAACCTGGCACAGAACCGACAACAAGAAACGGCGTGGTCAGGGCCTAAGCAAGGTAGACAGTAAGAGTGGAAATCTTTATGAGGTATTTGTTTTCCACACGCTACACAATTATTAACTTTTTCTGACATCGGAGGAGCAAGAAAAAAGATTCCCCAATGGGGTACTTAGCTTTGAGAAGAGACGTAGAAAACTTCGGACCGACGACAATCACACCACGCTGTCTTGAAAATGCCAACCAACAACAAGCGAACTGTTTTGCACCGCACGGCAAGAAAGACTGGAGAAGATGGCGTCGGCTGTCAGCTTTATACCCATCCGCTCTGACGTCAGGGTTCTGGCTGAAACAGCCGACGCCGGACCCAGACTTTGATATTCTGGCCGACCTCGGGCTGCCTGCCGGCAGGAGTACCCTACAGTTATGACTGCAACAGTGAAACACGAAGAACATCTGAACATCACCTCTAGAATTTGCAGGACTTCTGTCAAATATTAGTATTCTTAGGGATTATCCCATCCTTTCCTTGTGCATTATCCTTTCAGCTTTGCCATTTCCTCATCCACAATCCAAGCTTAAATGCTTGTCTGCCCACTCCCATCCCTTCCAATTTTTGTTTCTCTTTTCTATGATGGAAGGTAAATAATTTTTTTCCTTTGTTTTGTTCACTACACAGCTGACAAGTGCAGAAGTCACAAATCACAAAAAAATGCCAAGACAATCAGACTGTATGTATTAAGTGCATAGTGACAAGTTTTGCATGACAATGTTTTCATACATACACAGAGAGCAACGAACAGAAATAGATGAACTACTTCAACTTTATCCATACTTGTGCCTATTTTTTGTCATTTTCACCATATACATTTGCCTTAGTTTCCTTTTTAAATCTTTGCTAGCCATTTCTCTCCACCCTTACCTTCACTGCCCACCATACAATATATATATATATATATATATATATATATATATATATATATATATATATATATATATATATATATATATATATATATATATATATATATATATATATATATATATATGTATAGCTGTATATATATATATATATATATATATATATATATATGTACACACACACATACTTTTTTTTTTTTTTGCTTCAGTGCTTTATGATAATGCTGTGCTGCCATTCATTTCCTCATTTCCTCCCACTTCTTGTAAGCCCCTTCCTTTTCCCATACTTCTTCAGGTACAATTTTAGCCTGGGCAACTTGACAGCCTTGCTAAGGTGAACAGAATTGTATTTTGCCACAACACAACAGTTGGCATCCTGGTCAAATAAAAAACAAAGAATAGAGCTGGTCCGTTCAAAAAAGCAGACTGAAAACAATTAGTGGGTCAGAACCTACCAGATTTCCTTGTAGTGCATTAACTGGTGGGATACCACTAGACGAATGTGACATCACTGCTTGTCCCCTGAAACAGGAAAAAAATATAGATTTTATACATATACATTTTATATATATATATATATATATATATATATATATATATATATATATATATATATATATATATATATATACACACACACACACACACATACACACACAAGTATGCTTAACACAATAAGAGCTCTAATAAAGCAAGTGAAACAAGATTTACACTAGCCACCTCTACCCCAATCACTGCCCAGCAATTCACTGCTCTCTGTACTTGAACTCAGTCAACAACAGGCAGCAGAACTTAAACCCTGTGACAAATGCCACACTTCAGAGCAACCAAGGAAGAGGGGAAGTAATATGACAGACATTCCTTGAAAAAATCAAATGCAAATTTTTGACAGATAGAAATTCACATCTGTAGATGCAATCTTCATAGCTAGTATTACAATACTATAATGTAGCAAACAGGTTAGAACAAAGTTACTCCAATGAAAAACGAGCCTTAACAATAATGTAATCAACTAATAAAAAGTATACTTGTATTAAGTAAACATAAAAAGAAGTTATGTACTCACCATAACGTTCCATTTGAGTAGTAGTTCATTTGTCTTCAACCTATGGGTTCACGGATCTGTATCGGATCCGACTTGGCTGCATATCCAGCATCTGATCAGAGCTCAAAGCTCCTCCCCTTACCCATAATGCCCCAGTCTCCTTCCTCCTTTCAGATAGAGTTTGCTGCCCAATCCATTACTCACACCTGATCCAACAGGACCTTGTCACTACCAGAAAAAAATTCTGGAACAAAGAGGACACCTTCTATACTTGTATAGCCAACAAACAACTCAGACAAGGGCCGGGGGAAGGAAGGGGGGATAGTTGAAGACAAATGAAGAACAACTACTCAGACAGAACATTATGGTGAGTACATAATTTCTTTATCTGAAATAGTTGTCTTCATTTGATCTTCAACCTGTGGGACAAGAGTCCCCAGAGCTACTAGACACCTGGGAGGCACGATGGAGCCAAAGGATGCCCTGTTCCTGGATACGATGTCCAACTTATAATGTGAAATGAAGGTATGAGATGAGGACCAGGTAGCTGCAGAAAAAATATCATCCAACGAAACTCTGGACCAAAAAGCTGCAGAAGATCTGGTAAGAATGTGCTTTCACCTGACCTGGTGGGGAAATCCCCGACAGAATACGCCCAAATGATACATTGGGAAATCCAACGGGCAATAGTAATTTTGGAGATTGGTTTCCCTGAAAAGGGTTTGGAGTAAGAAATTAGAAGTTATGTACCTACCATAACGTTCCATGTTAGTTGTCTTCTCTCGCCTTCTTTCTTGCTGGATGGGTTCGGAGCCGATCCTCGGCTCCACTTCACTTGCTTTAGCTTGAGAACTCCTTTTACCAGCTCGAGGCAACCCTATATCCCATGATGCAAGGCGGAACTACCTCAGATCTCGTTTGGTAGCTAACCTACTCTGCTAAGGACTAACCTAACATAATTAGGAAACAAGTTCATAAAAAGAGTCCTCATATGAAGGCTCAGGAGGAAAACAACCTGATAGGAACTCTTCAAGATCTGTCCAGGCCAGGGGGTAGGAGGGAGGGACGCAAGAAAGGCGGCGAGAGAAGACAACTAACATGGAACGTTATGGTAGGTACATAACTTCTAAATGTTAAGTTGTCAATCTCGCCTTCATTCTTGCTGGATGGGACCGCGTCCCTAGCACCTGTATCCCGGGTGGCTCAATGGAACAGACTCTTGAGAACTGTGGAACCAAAACTGGCCCTATCTCTGGAGGCCAAGTCCAACTTGTAATGAGAGACAAAGGTATGAGGCGTGGCCCAAGTAGCTGCTGCACAAATAGTATCAATGGGTAGTCTATCCTGAAAGGCTGCAGAAGTGGATAGACTCCTGGTTGAGTGTGCTTTGGTTTAGAAGATAGCTGCTTGCCTCTGAGAGAGTACACAAAGGAAATGGTGGAAGTCAACCATCTGGATAAGGTCACTTTAGAAACTGGAAGACCTATCCTGTTTTCTGCATAGGAGACAAATAATTGGTCCGATTTTCTGAATTGTTTAGTTCTATGCAAATAGTACCTGAGCTGATGATGGACATCCAAAAAATGAAGCTTCTGTTCAGCTCTGTCGGAATAGTTTGGGAAGAAGACTGGTAGATCTATAGATTGGTTAATATTGGTTTGAGACAACTTTGGGGAGAAAGGAAGGGTTCGTTCTTAATGATACCCTGTCCTTATGAAAAACCAAGTAAGGGGAACGAATGCAGAGAGCTTGAATCTGAAACCCTTCTTGCTGAAGTGACAGCCAGTAAGAATATAGTTTTCCAGGTCAATAACTTCAAAGAACATGAAGCAGACGGTTCGAAGGGAGGTAGTATCAAGGATGCCAACATTAAGTTTAGATCCCATTGTGGAGGAGGATGCTTTATAGGTGGGTTTAGGAGAAAAACTCCTCTCAGAAAGGCCTTGCATAATCTATGAGACATAATGTTATTGTCATGCAAGCCAACATGATACTTGGAAATAGCAGCCAGTTGTACTTTAACTGTAGATGACGAGGATCCTGAATGAAAAACCTCCGCCAGGAAATCTAAAACAGAATGTACAGGAGCAGTAAAGGGATCAATATTCCTGGAATTTGCCCAAATAGAAAAATGTCGCCACTTGCTAGCATAAACAGTCCTAGTGGACGACTTTAAGGAAGACACTAAGATGTCTCTGACTGAGTCAGAGATCATCGGAAGCCTGGCTAGGGAAGGAAGTGGAGCAACCAAGCAGTGAGGTTGAGAGAATGAATGGCCCGGTGCTGCTGACCCGACTGGTGGATCAAGAGATCCGGAACTGGGTCCAGATGCCAGGGCTGCACCAGAAGGTGACGATGCAGAGACGGAAACCAAATTTGTCGAGGCCAATAAGGGGCAATGAGAATCAACTTGGCTCTCAAAACGGTGGCTTTCTGAATGACTTGTGGAATCAAGGGAAAAGGAGGAAAAGCGTACAGAAGTCCCCGGGGCCAATCTTGGGTTAGAGAGTCTCTCAGGGGTTGGCCTGGAAGGAGAAAGAGGGTGAAAAAATCGGGGCACTTGTTGTTTTGAGGAGTAGCAAAAAGATCGCAACAAGGAGTGCCCCACTTCAGAAAAATCTGATCTACTACAGATTGATTGAGAGACCACTCGTGAGGCATCAGAATGGATCTGCTCAGTCTGTCCGCCAAGAGGTTGGACCTGCCGAGGATGTGCGTTGCTATCAGAAACCGATGAGAGGAGATTGCCCATTGCCAAAGTCTGAGAGCTTCTCGACACAACAGATAGGACCTGGTCCCGCCCTGCTTGTTGATGTACCAGACCACGGACATGTTGTCCGTTTGTACTGCAATAGTCCCTGTGGGAAGAAAGTCGCTGAGGGCCTGCAACGTTAAAAGCACCGCTCTCATCTCCAGGACATTTATGTGCAGATGGTATTCTATGGGTTGCCACGTCCCGTGGACCATCCTGCCCTGATAATGCCCCCCCCACCCGATCAGAGAGGCATCCGTAGTGACTGTGGCAACTGGAGGAGGGGAAACAAAGGGTCGGCCCTGATGAAGAAGAGGGGAAGATATCCACCAATTCAGATGAGTTCTGCACGACTGTGTGACTAAGATTTCGTGCCTCATCGGGAGACTGTGGTACGACCACTGCGTGAATAGCATCCACTGCAGAAGACGCATGTGGAAGCGAGCCAGTGGTAGTAGAACAATGGCCGCAGCCATAAGACCTAGAACCTTCAGTATAAATCTGGCTTTGACCTTGTTGCTCTGCAATAGAATCGAGCAATTTTTGGATGTCCAGAATTCTTTGATCTGTTAGTCTGGCTAACATTTTGACGGTGTTTAATTCTGTGCCTATAAAGGTGATAGATTGGCAAGGCAGCAGAGAAGATTTTTCAAATTTACTGAAATTCCCAAACTCCTGCAAAGCTGTAGAGTGTAGTCTCTGGTCTGAAGAAGCTGACACCTGGTGGTGGCGGAGAGGAGCCAGTCGTCCAAATAAGGAAACACCTGGAATCCTTGACGTCTCAGATGAGCTGTGACCACTGCCATGCATTTGGTAAACACTCTGGGGCTGAAGTGAGGCCAAAGGGCAGGGCTCTGAATTGGTAATGACTGGTCCCTAGCGAAGCGGAGAAACCTTCTGGAGCGCCTGTGAATCTTTATGTGATAGTACGCGTCCTGAAGGTCTATAGAGCACATCCAGTTGTCCTTGCCCAGAAAGGGCAGAATGGACTGAAGCGTGACCATCCGGAATCTTGCCTTCTTGACAAATCTGTTTAGACTGCTCAGGTCTAATATCGGTCTCAATCTCCCGTCCTTTTGGGGACCAAAAAGAATCTCGAGTAGACGCCGGATCCTACCTGGTCTGCCGGCACAGTCTGGACGGCTCTTTTTCCTAGGAGCTTTGAAACCTCCTGTTCTGCCAAATCCCTTTGACCGGGTGAGATGTCTGGAAGGGATTGTTGAGGGACGGGATACCTTTCGAAGGGGATTTGGTAACCCTCGGATATGATCGACTGTACCCACATATCTTGTGATAGGGAATGCCAGGCTACTGGGTACAGCGAAATCCTTCCCCCGACTGCCTCCAAGGGTGGACAGTCGGGCAACACCTCAGGGATGCTGAAAGGGCTTCTCAGGAAGAGACTCCCTGTTGCCCTGGTTCTGAGGACCCCCCCTGCCTCTAGGGCAGCGTCTATTATTGTTACCCCCTCTGCCTCTGGGGGTAAACTGACCACGTGTGTCCGGTGTAGCTCCTTGGGCTTTGCGGAACCACATCGTCCCCCCCTTCTGACCCTTGGGATATGGTCTAGAAGGAGTGGAAAAATGGACTCCAACGGCAGAAAGAATTTTACCGTCCTGCTCACACCTGGTCAAGGTATCCTTCACCTGAGGTCCGAACAAAGCCGAACCATCAAAGGGGGTATTAGTGAAGGACACCTTAAAGGGGTCCGCAAAATTACAAAGCCGCATCCAGGCTTGGCGTCTAAGAGCAACTCCTGTGCCTGCGGCCCTGCTCGCTCCATCGGCCGCATAGGATATGAACCGCATGGAGGGGTTGGATAGGGAATTCAGGATTGCTAGCTGTGAGGCAATCTTTTCTTGAGCCCCAGCAGCAGAAGGATCCTGGACCACTTCACCCAGTTCCTTGAGAATATCTCTTTGAAGCCTGGTGAAGTGACAAAGGTAGTTCAGCGAACGCATAGCAAAGGTCGCTGGAGAAAACATCCGCTTTCCATACCTGTCCATGGTCCTAGAATCCTTGTTAGGAGGATGGACAGGCACTGAAGGATCCGCCAGTTCCTTCTTAGTGGCCGCCACCACCATAGCATCCACAGAGACGCCCTTGGAAAGAAACTGTTTGTCCGTAGGGGCCGTGATAAACTTGGATGGTCTCCTGGGGACAGGTTCCACAGAATCTGGAGCCGCCCACGCCTTCCGAGCCACTACCTGCATAAGTGGGTCGAAAGGCAGAGACACCCAGGAGGTGGAGGGTCGGAATCCAAAAGCCTCCAGGTATACCGACTCATCCTCGGAGGGATCAATGGATGGCCAATTCCCCCTCTGTTTGAGGAGCTCAAGGATGTCTGAAAAGGAGACATCCTCAGAGGGGGATCGTGGAGAACCCTCCGACTCATCTAAGTCTGTATCCGATGTAGTAGACTCGGGGGAGTCTGTGTGTTTCCTCTTACACGTCCTCTTCCGAGGGGGTTCACCTGCCGGATCAGGAGAAACTTCGGAAGAGGAGTAAATTCCCAATGGGGAAACCTGGGGCGATGGATCCCTGGGCCTGAGAGCAAGAGGCTGGCAAGAGGCGTCTACAGGCACCGAAGAGGGAGGAGCTAGAGGGATGAACCGTTGACCTGGCTCAGAGGCCAGGACACTCCTCTTCACCTCAAAGGCTCCCCTCCCCGGGAGGCCGGAATATCCCCGATCCGAGGATACAGGAATTCCCGGCTCCACTGAGAGGGAAGGCTCCGAGGCAGATGTCGGTGCCGAGCTTACCAAAGCCGAAGCCCAGAGAGGGAGAGCGGGGTCGGACAAGGGTCCGATGCCACTAGCCCCCTCGGAGCCGACAAGGGAAACCCGACGACCGGATCCCTCCAAGGAAGGCCTCAAGGAGGAGATCGGAGCCGAGGACGACGGAGCCGAAGGATGTATCGGCTCCGGCGCCGAAACAGTCGCTGTCCCGAGAAGCTCCGGCTCCGAACTCTGGTGTGGAGTCGGAGGAGGAAGTTCAAGGGGTGAGACAATAGCCGAAGTCTGTTGAGATGGGCTATGGAGCATTTGGGCCAGTGCCTGCGACTTCAACAGCCTGCTTACCACAAGTCGTGGTCAGACAGCCTGGAAGATCTCGAAGATCGGCTCCGATGGCTCCGCTCCGACAAAAGAGGAGACCCCGGAGCCGAGTGGATACTCTGCAACGAAGGGGACCGAGATCTCTTTCGGGACGAAGTCATTGGAGCCGAAGTCCCCTGAATTCCAGATGGAGCCGAAGGTTTCTCGGCTCCGATGCTGGATAAGGTGTCGGCTCCAGCCGGAGCCGACAAGGCCACAGTAGACCGGGTGTCGGAACCAGTCGGTGCCGAACCCACTACTTTTGAAGCAGATAGATCGGTTCCAGCCGGAGCCGATCTTGGCTCCGACGGAGCCGGAGCCACCGGAGGAGGCTTGGATACTGAAGCCTGAACCTTCGGTGGCTTAGAAGGTTTCCCAGACCATGTTTTAGAGGGAGAACCTTCTGGCTTAAGTAAGCCATGGAGGATTAACTTATTCCTCCGTTCCTGCAGGACTCTCTGGCTAAAAGAGTGACACAAAGAACAGGAGCCCTGCAGGTGCAATGGCCCCAGGCAGTTAACACAAGAAGTGTGACCGTCTGTCAGAGACATTTTCTGACAGCACGAGTCACACTTCTTGAAGCCTGAGACCTTGCCTTCCTTTGACATATTCCTAGGAGGAAGTCACACACAAACCCCAACAAACACACACAATTAATCCCCTAACACAAAAACACACAGGTAGGGATTAACCAATGGGGTTTAGGCCTAACTAAACTTTTATACTATTACCAAAGGAAATAAAAAGTTTTGAATTATAAGGGAATAGGGTGGGCTGTAACACACTACAGACTAAAAAAAATGGAAACAAGGGGGAAATAAATCCCTAACTAAGCTTTTTTCTCTTTTGACAAGAAAATTACTTACCTCAGCTGGCAAAGGAGACCTCTTTCGCTAAGCGGCAAACGAGATCTGGGGTAGTTCCGCCTTGCATCATGGGATACAGGGTTGCCTCGAGCTGGTAAAAGGAGTTCTCAAGCTAAAGCAAGTGCCGAGTCGGAGCCGAGGATCGGCTCCGAACCCATCCAGCAAGAATGAAGGCGAGATTGACAACTTAACATTGAAAAGCTGGTCAGATTTACAAAATGCTTTTGCCCTATGTAAACAAAAACGTAACTGTGTACATCCAAGAAATGCAATTTATATTCTCCCTTATTTTGAAAATTTGGAAAGACCACCAGGAGATTGATCATCTGACTAATGTTGGCCTCTGAAGCTACTTTGGGAAGAAAAGATGGGTTAGTGCGCAAAGACCCCCTATCCTTATGAAAAATCATATAAGGGACTTTGACCGATAGGGCTTGAAGTTCTGACACTCTCCTGGCAGAAGTAATGGCAACTAAGAATGCAGTCTTCCAGGACAGAAACTGCAGATCCACTGAAGCTGCAGGTTCAAAGGGGGGCGAAACTAAAGCCTGAAGCACTAATGTAAGATCCCACGGTGGCGTAGGATCCTTCAACAGGGGTCTCAGAAGAAAGGTACCTTTAAGGAAAGTCTTCACCCCCCCCCCCCCCCAAGTGAAAATCCGAAATTGCAGCTAGCTGAACTTGGACTGTGGATGAACTGGCACCTTGTTGAAAAATCCCCGATAAGAATTCCAACACCACAGAAACTAGAGCAATAAAACTGGAGCAGTAAAGGGATCCAATGCATGCTGCAAAGACCATTAAAAAAAAAAAAAAGTTTCCACTTGCTATAGTACACCTTCCTGGTAGAAGACTTATGAGCCGCCACTGGAATTCGTTTGACGGGAGAAGATAAACCGGGAGGAGTCCTGATAATCATGAGAACTGCAGCATCCAAGCAGTGAGCTTTAGACTGTCCAGGTCTGGATGGGGAAGCCCTGAGGGATGAGAAATGAGATCTGGAACTGGATCCAACATCCACGGTGGAGCCACCAGATGAGGCCACAGAGAGGGAAACCAGACTTGCGAGGGCATAATGGGGTAAATGAGGTAGGGTAGAGGAGGATAAGCATACAGAAGACTGGGAGGCCAAGCATAAATCAAAGCATCTCTGGGGCCTTCCCCCTGAGGGGGATTCAGAGCAAAGAACTTGCTGCATTTCGTGTTGGAAGGAGAGGCGAATAGATCACAGCAAGGCGACCCCACTTGTGAAAGATCTGTTCCACTACTGAAGGATTCAGAGATCACTCGTAAGGCATCAGCATAGATCTGCTGAGCCTGTCTGCTAGAATGTTGGGCCGTCCCAGAATGTGCGCTGCCACCAGAAGACGGCGGGTGGAGATCGCCCATTCCCACACTCTCATGGCTTCGTGACAAAGGGGGTATAGATCTGGTTCCCCCGTTTTTTGATGTACCAGACCACTAACATATTGTCTGTCTGGACAGCAATCGTTCCTGAGGAAAGATGGGCATGGAGAGCCTGAAATGCAAGAAGCACTGCCCTCATCTCCAAGATGTTGATATGTAAAATGGTCTCGTAGGGGGGCCCCATGCCTTGAACTGTCCTTCCTGAGCCATACCCCCCCCCCCCCCGCAGCTGGGAGGCGTCTGCATTCACCATGGACATGGGGAATGGTGGGAGAAAAGGATGTCCCCAGAACAGATCGGGGGAATGAATCCACCACCAGAGAGAGTCCCTGCACACTCGAAATATTCGAACATGATGAGACAATGGGAGATCTAACAAGGACCATTATACGGAAAGGATCCGCTGAAGGATCTGCATGTGAAGACGCGCCAAGGGTAAAAGACTGACCGTGGCCGCCATGAACCCCAATGTTCATAGTACTACTACTGCCGTCGGAGAGGGAGTTTGAAGAATGTAAAGAACATGTACCTTCAGACTACGTATCTTTTCTGGAGTAAGGAAAACTCTTGTCTCAATTGTGTCTGAGCCCCAATGGAAGTCTAAAGTCTGAAATGGGGCCAGAGACGATTTGCTGAGATTGATGGTGATTATTTATTTTTATTTCACATTTGTTTACCGGGAAGTTCCGGCTGGACACAGGTCCATTCACAGCGGAGGTCCAGGGAGAAACGCTCCACATCGAATAATTCAAACACACAATGGTAGACATTTGTATAACAAAATACAGAAAACTAACAATTAAATAGGCATAGTAGCAATATAGTCATTAAAATGTCCGTACGTAATTAGGATTCATAAAAATATTAAATACTTAAAACTCTGGGCTAGTAGAAGAAAGGAATCCCTCGTTTGATAAAGTTGATGCCTAGAAGGGGCAGTGAGAAACCAATCGTCCAGGTAGGGAAAAATCTGAATGCCGTGGAGTCTTAGGTGAGCTGCTACTACTGACATCACTTTGGTGAACACCCTGGGGGCTGTGGTGAGATCAAAGGGGAGCACTCTAAACTGATAACTGGCTCCTAGCTGGAACCAGAGAAACCTCTGAATGCGCCTGTCCATCTGGATATGATAGCATGCATCCTGGAAGTTGACTGAGCACATCCAGTTGTTCTCCTGCAGAAAGGGCAGGATAGACTGAAGTGTGACCATCCGGAAATTGGCTTTGGCTACTGACAGTTTCAAGGAGGATAGATCCAAAATGGATCTTAGGTCCCCCATTTTCTTTGGCACCAAAAAGAACATGGAGTAAATGCCTGATCCGGAGTGGTCGAGGGGGACGTGTTGGATGACTTGCTTTCTTAGGAGCTTTGCTCTTTCCAGTGCTGCATCCTCCCTGTGCACGGGTGGAACACCCGGGAGGTGTTTCGGTAGTAGAGGTGGCTCAAGGAATGGGAATGAATAACCTCTGGATATAATCTGCCATACAAACTGTGTGTTATGATGGACTCCCACTCAGTTAGATGTAGTGATAACCAGCCCCCGACTGCCGCCAGAGATGAGCAGTCGGGCAACTCTTCAGGGTTGCTGCATGGGTCTGTTCGAGAAAGGTTCGAGACCCGTAATTTCTCAGACCCCCCCCCCCTCTAGGGCGACATCTATTATATCCCTCCCTGCCCTGGGGGGGGGGGGGTTTGAGGCGAGTCTTGAGCGTCTCAGGGAAAAGTCTGAGATTCTGGAACCACATCTTGGTCCCTCGCCGATTCCTAGAAACGGATCGTTGAGGGGCAGAGAAGTGGATTCCCAATGGCAGACACAGTCTCCCCCCGTCCTTCTCAATCTGAACTAAAGTCTTGCGTACCGACCTTCCAAACAAGGACGAACAGTCGTATGGGGCATTGGTAAAAGACATCTTAACAGGCTCCGAGAACTGAGAGCCAGTGCCAGGCATGTCGCCTGATGGCAATGCCTATGCCAGCTGGAGAACTGAGAGCCGGTGCCAAGCATGTCGCCTGATGGCAATGCCTATGCCAGCTGCTTTAGCGGCTCCCTCGGTAGCATGGGTGTGAAGATGCCGGAGCCAGGCATGTCACCTGATGGCAACTCCTATACCAGCGGCTCTAGCGGCTTCCTCGGTAGCACGAGAGAGAAGATACATATAATTGTTTGCGACTGACTTTAGAGTGGCCATACGAGCGGAAAACTTCTTCTTGTCCTCCGCTGACATGGACTAAGGGGTCGACTCAGCGATCTCCTTCACTAGGTCTCGCTGCAGCCAAATCACATGTGCCATTTAATTTATTTTACATTTGTTAACCGGGAAAGTCCAACTGGATACATATCCATTTTCAGTGGAGGCCCGGGGAGAAAAGCTCCAGAAATACAAGAATAATTTAACAAATACAGTTAAAAATATAATACCAACAGTTCAGATAACAATTAATACAAAGAAAGATTGCAGGAGATAATAAGCAGAGAGAAATTTAGGGAGTAAGTTTGGTTAGTAAGGTGTAGGGAGCAATATAATAACGGAGTAGAAATGCCAGAAGAAATGAGAAAGAGAAAAATATAAAGCAATGAGCATAATAGAGAGGTAGCCTGAGGAGGGAGACTAACCTGGGCTAGAGCAGGAACATATCCAGTGGTTTGTGAAATAATGTTTTGCTGCAATCTTAAATTTTGTTAGAGAGGATTCAAGGGTTAAGTCAGGCGGAAGTGAGTTCCAAATTTTTGCAATGTAACTGGAGAATACTGAGTCACCGGCATGATTAAAGGATTTAGGGGGTTTTACCATGAATTTATCAATAGATCTCAGTGGTCTGGTACTGATGTAAGGGGTAATTAAGGGCTGTAATTCAGTAACTGTAATTCAGTGTTCTTATGGAAAAAGTCGCTGAAGCGTCCACCCGCTTCCCGAATCGGTCCATCGCTCTTGACTCTCTGTCCAGGGGATGAACCGTAGAGCTCTCCTGAGTGAGCTCTTTCCTAGTGGGGGCTGCCACCACCATAGCATCAAATCGGGGACCCCTTATTCTAGTGTGACCTATGTGAAGGGGGCTCAAAATCTTATCTGGGCATTTGGGGATGGGCTCCACTATGTCCGGTTCCTTCCACACCAGAGATGTTATCAGGACCACTATAGGATCTGCGGGAGGGGACACCCAGGAAGTAAAGAGTCCTGCTCCAAATGCCTTGAGGAACACAAATTTGTAGGTTTCTGGGAAGATCACCCCCTCACTAGCAGAGAAGTTTGTCTCCAAAGGAGACATCCTCAGGGGGGTGACTGGGGGGAACCTTCCCCTTAATCTAAATCAGGGTCTTCAGTGACTCCAGTGGAGAGTCTTAAGTGCCTCCTTTTGCACATACATTTGCAAGGGATCTCCTCAGTGGGGAATCTTTGGGGAGGATTTGCCAAAGTCTTGCTGTTCCCACAAGGAAGCTTCCTGAGGCAAAGTGGCGGCAGGCTGTCCCTGAGATGGCAGAGTCAGGGCGGAGTCTGAGGACGATGGGTCTCAACGAAATTGAGAGAACCCTTT
This sequence comes from Protopterus annectens, assembly GCF_019279795.1. NCBI lineage: Eukaryota > Metazoa > Chordata > Ceratodontiformes > Protopteridae > Protopterus > Protopterus annectens. Next base: position 641,954,727 of record NC_056746.1, on the reverse strand, counting down.
CCACCACTTCGAAAGCCAAAGGGAACGGACAGCCTGAGAAAGGTCAATAGGAGCCATCACCCTCTGACCTGATGGGTGAGCCAGAGCCAAGCCTCCAAACACAGAGATGCCAGGAGAAATACGCTCAGACAAACTCAGACAAACTCTGAGCCGACACCAACCCCTAGGATCTGACGCCGAGGCTAAGGCTCCGAGAGCTTGTCGGATCCGACCTGCTCATAGTCATAGCTGGCGTCAAGGTAGAAGGTACAGTCAGCATCATTGGCACTGACCCCTCGGATCCAAGGGCTCTGAAATGGAAGGATGGATCAGAGGAGTGAAAAAGGGCTGCACGCTCTCTACTCCAGAGGGATAGGGGGCAGGCAAGCAGTGGCGGCTGGTGACTTCAAATCAAAAGGGGGGGGGGGGCTTGCAAGATACAGCTGAATGGGCGTGGTCAGCTAGAAAGGGATGCATCTATGTTACAGAAATACTCACTAACTCGCTTATTATTTTAGAAATTCATTCTACAGTGTGAGAATGTATTTTTTCTACAAATTTAAAAAGAGCATACAAAACTTATTATTTCAGGAAAAGTAGTGCATTTGTTCATGTTTTCAATACATTTTGACCTAAAACACATATGCAACAAAAACAAAGTCTAGTTTCTGTCTGAATCAATTGCACAGCAACAGTGACTATTTTCAGCATATTTAGGATAACTGCTGGCAAGATATGTTTTCAGTGACTGTTTCAACATTTCGGTTCATTTGAGTTACTTGATGAGGGAAGACCTAAACCCCTTTTCCCAAGCAGTAGACACATAAATTGTTCCTGTCTGCCCAAGTAACTTTAATAAACTGTTTTACATTTTTATTTGGGTACCTGCCACGAATCAGTCTGCAATTAAGTTACTTACTTCACAACAGTACAAGTATTCCCGTATAATCTCCGTAACAAATACATCTTTATACCCTGCAAATTACAGCACAAAACTACATCTCATTTATCAAACAAGAATGTTTCTGCACTCCAACTTAGCAAGTGAAATTATTACATCTCTGCTTCTCAGAATGAATTAAAAGTATTCGGAACTAAATTTCTAAGAAATCAAAATTTAATATCAAGTCCTTTTGACAATCTGCTGTGGCTTCTGTCCATAAATAACAAATGCATTATCAGAACCTGCCAATGCAATCATTGTCTTCCATGTGCTTCCAGTTTTATATCATGAGCAGACACACACCCATCACCAATCTGAAATACTATACCCCCTCCCTATACCATTCTGTCATGGATCTACAATTAAGAGTGTTATTGCATTGTAATTTCAGACCACTGAAAAATAAATATAGAAAAGACAATAGTAACCCAGGCAGAATATCCTTTGACTAAGAAACTTGCAAAGCGGAGCATAATTTGAACTTCTTGGCAAGCACTGAGAACTAACTTGCATTTCCTGGCTGTAAGCTGCATTATAATTTAAAGATACATTAAATATACATGCATACATACATACATATACATACCATCTGCCTATAATATGAATAGTTGTTTTGCCCTTGGATGTTAAAGAGAATCAACTTAGTCCAACAGTGATCATTACTTGGGTTTACTCTCTCAAGTCTATCTACATATTTTCTTGGCTGTACACTCCTTGATTTTTTCCCACTGGCTTCCTCTCAAGAAAATTCCTATTTTTGATTTTCTGAACGCTTCTCCTTTTGATTCAATTTATTGTCTTCTTTAGGATTCCCATACCTATGTTACTGCATTGGCTTTTATATGGTAAAAGTCCCCCAATGTAACATTTTTAAATTACATGGAATTTTTTCCAGCCATAGTGAATATGACATGCACACGCTTATTGGAACCAGCTTGGCAAATTCAGTTTATAAGTAATTACTATAACTACATGCTGTTTAATGCACAGTACAATACAGGTTTTGTTTTCACTGCACTTCAAGCTCATATCCTTCTTATAAGTGTGTGGAAAGCAATCACATGCAATGTCTAGACACAGTATGTTTGCTGACAACAAACTCACCTTGGTTTAAAATCACAATCTACACTAATGTTGATCAGACAGAGCGACACTTCTTATACTAATAGATACGTCCCGGTAAAACAAGCTTCTTAATCATATATCCTCCTTTACAACAGAACAGCATAATGTAACATCCTGTGTTTCCATAGGTTCATAGGTTCATACTAGGCTATCTGCCCAAGGGCATTTATAAGCCTAGCCCATAGTTATTTGGCTTTCGCCACCCCTTTAGTTTGAATAAAACTATGCCTATTATTTTGCTGTGCCTCTGTCAAGCAGTGACACTGAAGTAATCCCTGGGGTATATCTGCGATCCCCCATCCATTGGTCAAGATTCCTCTTGAACAAGGCCAGCGAAGTGCTCTGCCTCACATGTAACGGGATTTTGTTCCACAGCATAGGGAGTCTCTGGGTGATGAATCTGTCCCTCCAGCACGTTCTATTAATAACCGTGTCAAGGTTTAAGTCTCCCGCCCTTGTGGTTCTGAGGGATCTAGATTTTTTGAGGTGAAGCATATTCATCAAATCAGGGTTTGACATGGCCTTATATGTCAGGCACAGGTCACCTCTGAGCAAGCGGTATGAGACTGAATAGAGCTGGAGTTCTTTCAGTCGGGCAGCATAAGACATATTTTGAGACCCTTTATCCTTTTGGTGAGGAACTTTTGGGGCCTTTCCAGCTGCTGCAGGTGTCGGGTCAGATACATTCCGAATGGGGCATTGTACTCAATCATAGGTCTAATGAGTGATGAGTACAGGGGGACGATGACCTCCCTTGATCTAGATGTGAATCCCTTCATGATCAGGTGGGCAATGTAGAAGGTTTTCCTAACCACTTTAGCAACATGAGTGTCAAAGCGAAGGCTACTGTCAACCTGGGTCCCCAGATCCCTGATGACTTCTTCTGTGCTCAGTGGATTGCCACCTATATGGTAGCTAGGGGTAACCTTGTTTTTCCCAAGAGTATGACTATGCATTTCTTGGCATTTAACTTTAGGCCATGGCTCTGGCACCAGTTATCCGTTTCTGTGAGGCCCTTCTGAAGGATATCTGTGTCAGATGTGTTTTCGACTATGGCCCAGTTTGCAGTCATCTGCAAACTTTGTCAGCCATAACCCTCCTGTGTTTGCTTGTACTTCAGAAAAGTAGATGCCGAACAAGAGTGGACCCAGGACTGAGCCCTGTGGGACACCACTTGTGACAGGCTTTGAGTCTGACATGGCTCCAGCAACTCTGACCCTGTGGGTTCTGTCACTTAGCCAGTTTGCAACCCATCTTGTGATGTATGGGTTTACATTCAAGCTGATGAGTTTTTCGATGATACCTGAGTGGGGTATTGTGTCGAAGGCCTTTGCCAGGTCAAGGTAGGCTGTATGGACTGCCTTTCCCTCATCAATGGCCTTGGTGACTGTCTCGAAAAAGTCAACCAAGTTTAAAAGGCATGATCTGCCTTTGACAAAGCCAAACTGGGTTGGATCCAAAGTCTGCAAGTTCCCTATGTCTTTATTTATGAGTTCCATTATGATCCTCTCCATGGCTTTGCAGATAAGGCTTGTCAAGCTAATGGGACGGTAATTTCCAGGGTCGGTGGAGGCACCATCCTTGTGAAGTGGGACCACAGTCCCCGTGCGCCACTCCTTGGGTACGTATCCTGAGGTGAGGCTAAGATTAAACAGCTGTCCTAACTGTGGGTTTAATTCCTCATTGAGTTCGTGGAGCACACAGCCGGGGACACCATCCGGTCCCATAGATGCTGTGTTTTTTGCTTTGGAGAGAGCAGTTCTCACTTGGGCGGAGATGTTTGGGGGGCTATAATCCTCTGGTATAGATATCTCTCCTTTTGGGGGGGAGAAGTTTGCACTGAACCTGTCAGCCAGTATGTTGGCAATGTGTGTAGGTTCAGTAATCTTCACATCATTTTGAACTAATTCTGAGCATATCTGGGAGTTTCCTCCTAGGTTTCTAACATAGCTAAAGAAGGCCTTATGATTGTCTTTTGAGTCCTTGGCGATTTTTCTCTCAAAATTTGCCTTGGATGATTTTATGAGAGCTCTTAGTTTTTTACTTATAATGATCAAAGGTGTCTTACCTTTCAAGGATTTTGCTCTATCTTGTAGTAGCTTCCTCCTTTTGTTGTAGAGCTTGTTTATGGCTGGGGTCCACCAGACTGGGCGCTTGCCTTTGGTACAAAGAGTCTTAGTCTTTATTTTATGTTGTCCCATTAATCACTGTTTCATACATACAGCAGAAACAAATAAAACAGCAGAAATATCATGTCCTGCAGACCACACTGTTCTACATTTACATTTGTTACATATTACACCTGTGCAGAGTACCTATGACTCCTACTTTGTGTGTGCTCTGGCTCTGACATGCACCCTCCAAAATACTTAAATGAACATAAAAAGAAGTTATGTACCTACCATAACGTTCCATGTTTGTTGTCCTTCATCTCGCCTTCCTTCCTGCTGGTTGGGTTCGGAGCCTGATCCTTGGCTCCGACTCGGCCGATTTACTATAGCTCGAGAGCTTATACTGGCACAAGGCTAACTCCAATCCCAACATGCCTAGCGGTAGCTACCCAGATCTCGTTAGTAATAGCCCACACTAGACAATCATAGTAAATGCAAATTTTACTAAGCTCTCATACATTTTAGGTTAGGAAGGAAAAAGGAAAAAAAACAAAGCATGGTTAACTAACCTGGTATGTCAGCAGGAAACACAGCCAGTGTAACCAAAAAAGGAACTCCTCTCGATGCCCCAGGAAGGGGGAAGGAGGGGGGGACGCAAGGAAGGAAGGAGAGATGAAGGACAACAAACATGGAACGCTATGGTAGGTATATAACTTCTTTATTTTATGTTGTCCCATCTCATCTTCATTCTTGCTGGTTGGGACCGCGTCCCCAGCACCTGGTTCTTGGGTGGCTCAGTGGAACAAGCTCTTCAGGACCGTGGAACCAAAGGATGCCCTATTCCAGGAGACCACATCCACTTTAACAGAGGTAGTCAAGGCCCTGGTTGAATGTCTTCTGGCCCTCCCTGGAAGTGTCTTTTTACGCAAATCATAAGAATAACCGATTGTGTCTGACAGCCATTTTGATAAGGTCACTTTTGAAACTGGAGAACCTTTTTTATTGTCAGCAAAGGATACAAACAATTAATCTGATTTTCTAAGGTCTTTGGTCCTGCGTAAATAAAAACACAATATGAATATCCAATTGGTGGAGTCTATACTCTGCATTGTTGCCGTAATTGGGGAAGAACACAGAAAGCTCAATGGACTGATTTAAATACCTTTGTCAAGAAGGAAGGCTTGGATCTAAGAGAGAGACTTTGTGAAAAATGAGATATGGCGGGTGAATAAATAAAGCGTGTAATTCAGAAACCAGTCTAGATGAGGTGATGGCAACCAAGAAAAGGATTTTCCAGGATAGAAATTTCAGGGGGCAAGATGCTGCTGGTTCAATGGGTGGAAGAACCAGAGAAACTAAAACCAAGTTTAGGTCCAGGGAGGGGGGGGGGTTCTCTTACTGGGGGCCATAAGAGAGTTGTACTTTGCAAGAATGCTCTACACAACTTATGGGACATATTTGAGCCCAAGTCTCCTACATGAAAATTGGAGATGGCTGCTAGTTGAACCATAACAGTAGCTGCAGCTGCCCCTCGTTCAAAAGTTTCAGCCAGGAAATCAAGAATCTTGTGAACAGGAGCAGTGAAGGGCTCAATATCATTACTCTTTGCCCAATAAGAGAACCTCTTCCATTTGCTAGTGTAAATCTTCCTGGTAGTGGGCATGTGAAAGGGCACTAAGATGTGTTGTACTACCGGGGAAATGTTGGGGAGCCTGGCTAAGACTGGAAGTGGAGAAACGAAGCAGTCAGCTTGAGAGTTTAAAGGGAAGGATGCAGCCCGCCTGACTGATGCATCAGGAGGTCCGGAACTGGGTCCAGTATCCAAGGCTCAACTTGAAGATGATGGCGGAGAAATGGAAACCATATCTGAAGAAGCCAGTAAGGAACAATGAGGATGAGTTTGCAACCCAGCAACTTTGCTTTCTGAAGTACCTTTGGGATTAGAGGGAAAGGTGGAAAGGCACAGAGTAGTCCCGGAGGCCAATTGTGAACAATGGCATCCCTGACGGACTACGGCGAAGTAGCTGCTGCATTTGTTGTTGAGGGAAGTGGCAAAAAGATCGCAGCATGGCTGGACCCATTTGCGAAACAAGTCCACAACTCCTTGCATCAGGGACCACTCATGAGGCATGAGGACAGCCCTGCTGAGCCTGTCCGCTATCACGTTTTATTTCCCGGGAACATGCATCGCAATCAGAAAACATTGGGAAGACATTGCCCATTGCCATACTCAAAGGCCTCCTGATACAAGAGGTAAGATCTGTTCCCGCCCTGCTTGTTGATGTACCATACCGCTGACATACTGTCTGTCAGAATTGCAATGGTCCTGGTAGGAAGAGAGTCAACGCCAGAAGCACCACTCATCTCTAGAATACTGATGTGCAAATGATAATGATGAGGTTGCCACATTCCTTGAACAGTCTGTCCCAGATAATGCCCCCCACCCTATCTAGGAGGTGTCCGCAGTCACTGTGGCTACTGGATGGGGGTCAAGAAAGGTTCTGCCCAAAGTCACCTGGCACCTGGGGGAGACAAGCCACCATACTAAGTCCTTTTTGCAAGTTTCCATGATCAAGATCATTTGTGACATTGGTAAATCCTAGAAAGACCACTAAGCGCAAAGAAGCCACTGCAGAATCTTCATGTGGAAGAGAGCCATAGAAACTAGTGTAACTGCTGTGTCCATTGAGTCCAAGACTTGTAATACTTCTCTTGCTTGAACTCTCGTCTTCTTTATGAGAAACAAAATTTGCTGACGAATGGCTGACACCCTGTCTTGAGGCAGCTTCGCTATCATGCGTCTTGTATCGAAGTCTGCCCCTATGAAGGTAATAGACCGACAAGGCAACAAGGCAGACTTTTGGTACTTTATGGTGATGTCTAGCTGGGAACAAGTTTGAATTGTGTAGTCCCGTGCTTTGATTAGCTGATGCTCGGCGGTAGCAGTGAGGAGCCAGTCGTCTAGATATGGAAACACCTGGAATCCTAGACGCCTCAGGTGAGCCGTGACCACAGCCATATACTTGAACACCCTGGGGGCTGTGGTGAGACCAAAGGGCAGGGCTCTGAACCGATAATGACTGGCTCCCAGCCAGAAGCGTAGGAATCTCCTGGATTGCCTGTTCATTTTTTATACGGCAGTACGCATCCTGGAGATCTATGGAGTACATCCAAAGAAGGGAAGAATGGAGTGCAGTGTTACCATCTGGAACTTCATCTTTATTACCGATTTGTTTAGCTTGCTGAGATCCAAAATGGGTCTCCAGTCCCCTGTCTCTTTTGGAACTAAAAAAAGACCTTGAGTAAGTTCTGGATTCAATTTGGTCTGTGGGGACTACTTGGATAACTTTTTTTTCTAGCACTCTTTGTACCTCCAGGATTGCTTGATCCTGAAGACTGGGTGGAACATCTGGGATAGAACGTTTTCCTCTTGAGGGGGTAACTGGGAAAAGGGAAATTTGTAACTCCTGGATATTACTGACAGTACCCACGCTTCTTCTGTGATAGTTTGCCAGGCTGCTGGGTACAATGACAGTCTACCCCCGACTGCCTCCAGAGGTGGACAGTCGGGCCACACTTCAGGAGTGCTGGAAGGACCTAGCAGAGAAAGTAGCTGTCACCCTGCTGTTGTGGATCCCCTCTGCCACGAAACCGGCGTCTTCAATTGTTGTTTCCCCCTCTGCCCCTGGGGGAAAAATCTCCACACGTGTCAGGCGAAGCTCCCTGGTATTTTCGAAACCATATCTTTCCACTCTTCTGACCTTTAGGATAGGTCTAGATGGAGTGGAAAAATGGACTCCTATGGCAGAGAGCATCTTGCCATCCTGCTCACACCTGGTAAGAGTCTCTTTTACCCGAGGCCCAAACAAGGAAGAGCCATCAAAGGGGGTATTGGCACAGGAAGACTTGAAATGTTTCGCAAACTGACAAAGGTGCATCCAGGAGCATGTCCGCAAAGCAACTCTAGTACCTGCTGCCCTACTCGCTGCATAAGAAATGAGCCTCATGGGGAAGTTGACCACTGAAGTCAAGGTCACAAGCTGGGAAGCAGCCCTGTTCGCAACTCCCTCAGCTGTAGGATCCTGCAGGGTATCTCCTAACTCCTTTAGGAGATCCCTCTGAAGTTGTGTGAAATGTGACAAGTAATTCAACAACTTGAGAGTAAAGGTCGCTGAAAAGAACATATGCTTCCCATACCAGTCCATCGTATGGGATTCCTTGCTCGGCGGATGGACAGATGAAGTTTCCGCAAGTTTCTTTTTAGTGGCTGCTGCCACCACCATGACAACAATAGGGACCCCTTTGGAAAGGAAGGATTTGTCCTCAGGTGCAGTTATAAATTTATTTGGTCTCCTCAGAACTGGTTCCATGGTCTCTGGAGTGTTCCACGCCTTTCGACTCACTACAGACAAAAGTGGGTCAAAAGGCGGAGACACCCAAGAGATGGAGGGTTGGGAACCAAATACGTCCAGGTAGACAGACTCATCCTCAGAAGGGGCTAGGGACTTCCAGCCACCCCTCTGTCTAAGGATTTCCAAGATGTCCGAAAAGGAGACATCCTCGGAGGGGGACCGTGGGGACTCTTCTGATTCATCCAAGTCTGTGTCTGATGTGATGGACTCGGGGGAGTCTAGATGCTTCCTTTTACATTTTTTCTTCCGAGGGACCTCCTCCAAGTGTACGGGGGAGGTTTTCGAAGACGTAGGGTCACCCAATGGGGTGCCCTGGGGCATAGGTTCCCTATGCCTAGAAGCAGGAGAAGGGTCAAAGTGAGGCACAGAGGGAGAGTGAGCCAATGGAGCAGAGGGTGGAGCGGTCTCAGGAGACAGCATGCACCTTATCACATTGAAGGCGCCACGGTCCCGAGTCGAAGGAGCCCCCGGCTCTGAAGAGCCTGGAGATCTCCTGTGATGTGGGAGCCATGCTCACCTGCGATGCCACTTCACCCCTTGGATCCGGCGAGAGAGCTTCAGCATCCAGATCCCTCAATGGACTGAGACATCGAGGAGATCGGAGCGGGTGTCAGAACCAATAAAGGAGAAGTAACCGGAGTGAACGATTCCACCACCACGACCTCCATGCACTCCGGCTCAGAGCTCATGAGAGTCAGAGGAGGAACTGATGGAGAAGCTGGATGGGCCAAAAGGAGCCAATTCCTTATGGGCTGGGCTTGATAGTAATTTGGCAAGTGCCTATGACTTGAGGAGCCTATTGACCACTCTCTCCACATCATGATCTGTAAGCCTGGAGAACCGAGAGGAGTGAGAAGAGGACTGGTAACTGCCTGCACCAGATTCCAGCAAAGGAGATTTGTGGAGCAGAGCGCACTGGCTCATTTGTGTGTCTGGACTGGCCCCAAGGATACTGATGGAGCTGCCGGAGACTTGGCTTTCTCGATGCCAAAACTGGGGACAGAGCCGATTTAGACTGTTCCAAATACGGAACAGATAAGCATGACTTAGTGGATTTTTCGGACAATTTAGCTGTCTGAGGACCCTGAGACGAAGAATCTTGAAGTTTCTTCAGAAGGCCATGCAAAATTAGCTTGTTCTTTCTCTCCTGCAGGACTCTGAAACTGAAAGCATGACAGACAGAGCACGAGTCCTGGAGGTGAACAGCCCCTAAACAGTATACACAACTCATGTGCCCATCCGTAAGGGACATTTTTTGTAAGGATACATTCAACAAAAGATTCACTTCAGGAATCTGTAGGAAGGAAACCTTTTCTAACAGTTATCTCAATTTCCAAAGTAGTCACCCTTTCCATACTAAGAGAAACATCTTCAAAGGGCAGTTGGTAAGGGCAGCAAGAACATGCTCTACACGAAATACTTTTTTGGATAAATTAGCCAACATTATTGAAATGTTTAAGGTTAGGGGGTTCCCCAATGGAATATCTGATAGGGTCACGAAACAAATGGTAGAAGGATGGGGGACAAAATATAAGCCCCTACTTGACAGTGGTGAGATAATTCAAAAAGCAAACTATTAAATAGGAATGGGGGTACAATAAGAGTATTATCATCCCATTTGGTGTAGGAGAATGAACACTTAGGGATATTATCAAGAGGAAATGGAACATATTTAAAGGCAACACAGACATATTCAACATCTTCGGTCAACTACCAAGCTTTGTGTACAAAGCAGGCAAAAATTTCAAATACTTATTTCACCGAGAAGCTTGTCAACCAAGGAAACCACTAGATGTGGTCGATGTAACCAATGCCCCTTTGTTTTGGAAAGTGATGTAGTGTACATCGAAGGTATCAGTAGGGGCAACCCTTTACATAAAGGTAACTGCAATAGGAATGGTGTTATGGTGTCATTTACATTTGTCAAACATGTTCATATTTTTGTTGGCAAAACGGAAAGGAAATTTAGAACTAGACTATATGAGCACCTATATGCCATTGCCAAAGAAAACATCAATAATGCCCTTTACAGGTGCACACTTGTTTGTCAAGGGGATACAAAATTAAAGTCTGGAATTTTAGAAGTTGTCCCACACAATTTGAGAGGTGGTTGGTGGGAACTCCAGGTTGACCTAAGAGAGTTCCACTGGATTATAAGGCCTTAATGCCTTGGTGGAACCTGGATTAAATGATTATGTGTCCTTGGTTCCAGTGCTGAGAAAAAAGCCTTTATATTTTAGGACATTTTATAACAACATTTGATTGGATTATCTAAGCCATAAGTGTTCATATTTTACTACTAGTAACTATGTTTACATTTATTTTTAAAGGAACACATATTTAAGAGATATTTTTATACAGTATGTAAAGTATTTGATTTTATGGTATGCCTTTCTACCTAATTAATTGTTTAATTGATTTAATTATGTATGTATAAAAAGGGCTCGACTTGAAAGGGGTAATTTAGTTCTGATTAAGTCCCTGAAGGTTCACAAAGGGGATGAAAGCGCTTAACAAATAAAGACTTTGGTACCTGGTATTTCTTTTCGCAATGTGTGGAGCTTATGGTGTTTCTACTGCTTATCTGGGCATCTACTACGATTTTTACAAGTTTATTTCTGGTGTCCTTTCAAATGGTTGCGAGGATTTGCTGATATTAACAGCATTAACAAAATTTCTAAAAATACTTCACTAGCTGCTTATTAAACTGAACCCTGCTTATTAAACAGAACCCAGTCTATCCACTGGTATAAGTTTTATCTTCTCTTATTTTATGAACTTCTCTTTCTGAATACCTTACATAGTCTTCAGTCTTGCATGCATTAGAAAAGCCAAGCTACAAGCTAAATACAAAAAAGTCAGAGCTATGATCTTACCTCTAAGCTCATCTTAACCTTTAAACACACTAGTGCTAAATACATTTCATCAGGGTAAAACCAAACACAATTACTGTAAAGATAGAGAACAAACTCCACTCACCATCGATGGCAAGGTTTGGATTTTGCAACCCGTTTGTACTGAGCTTGGGAGAGCATTACATCATGAATACACAAAGTTACGAACTCCGTGACCATCTAAATAAACCAAAGTACTGCTAGTGATGGTTTCTTGCTCTGTTTTTCTGTGGGAAGAGAGCGAGAACCAATCGGTAGCCACTAGCCACATCACATACGCGACTGTGGACGTGGCAGTCCGATCCCCTTCCATTTCTATGGAGTTACATACTGTATAGACTTCTGGGAATCACACGGATGCCTTCTCTCCTTAATCAAACTGCTTTTACAGTAGTCTGGATTTCAAAAACTATTTTTTTTTATACCTGAAACTCGCCAAGAATGCACAGCTGAGTTCTGGGACATCAGCAAGTCAATTGGACACGCAGCTAAGCAGAGACAACAGTAGTATAATTAAATGTATACAAATATAAATATTTTATTTTTTAAAAATGCTCTATTTTATTTTTCTTTCCACAGCTGGGGGGTGGGGGCTGCAGTCCAATGACACGAGCTGCCACTCCAAGCAAGACTCTCATCTGAATCTGGGTGCAGATGAATTTCTGCATCATCCCATCCATCTCCGCTTCACTAAGACTCTGGGTGGAGTGGGAGGAGGTTCTGCATCATCCTGTCCATCTACGCTTCACTAAGACTTCGGGAGGAGGTGACAGACACCGGCCTGCGAGGGTGGCAACGAGAAGACTGCATTGGCGACTGGATCTGGGGCCCCTCCTGCTCCGGGGAAAATGGAGTTGGGGAGAATCTGGTCTCGGAGCTGACCTAGATTTTGTTGGAAGGCCAGTCGGAGCTGAGCAATCCAGAGATCGCTTTTTCTTCCTATCCTTCTTCAAAGATCTTTCCCCATCCCCAGGCCTCTTAGAGCGAGTATGAGTCCCGGAGGCGGGGGAGGAGGTAAAGGTAGAAGCAGAAGCAGGGGGCGCAGGGAAGGAAGAAGGCCCTTAAGTATTAATTTATCCCTTCTGTTCTTCAGTGCCTGGTGATTAAACCTGGTACAGACGGAACAAGAGGTCTGAAGAGGGGCCGCCTCCAGACACAATACGCACAGTGTGGCCATAGGCTGGGGAGAGCTTATGGTCACATTCTGTAGACTTTCTGAAACCTGGCTTGGGAGTGTTCAACATTTCCCTAAAGCAGCCCCAGCACACGCACAAGCACTCAACCCACACACACACTAAGGAAATGAAGAGAGAGGGAGAGAATTTTATTTATTTTTTTAAACAGACGACCACGCGAAACGGGAGGTAGAAAGTAGAGAGAAAAATTAGCTAGAGAGAGAAAGAGAAGACTTAACCCCAAAAAACAATACTTACCACACTTACAATGCAGAGAGGTCAGACCACGATGCAGACTTTACAGGCGGCAAATGAGATGTGGAAGGAGGACAGGGGCATTATGGGTAAGGGGAGGAGCTTTGAGCTCGGATCAGGAGCTGGAAATGCGGCAGAGTCAGATCAGATATGGATCTGTGAAACCACATGTTGAAGATCAAATGAAGACAACTACTTCAGAGCAAATGTTTGAAACAGCCAATGCTGCAGTGGCCTTAACTGTATGGGTCTTATACTCCTTAAGATACAACAGCTGGCCAGCTAACACAGCTTAAAAGTATGTCCCATGAACCCAAATCAATGCCAACTTGAATAGAGCCAAGAAAACTAATGGATGGGCAACAGGTCTATTAGAGCTTTGAAAAAGTTCACTGCAAGGTAAACTCCTTACCTTGACAACAAAAACGTAAATAATTGAAGTAGAATGGAGGGAGGAGGTGGCTACTGCAGCACTGATCTTTCAAACATCTACCATTCTATTAAGTTTGCTCACACAACTGTACTATGTTAACCATTTGATCACTGCTGCATTAGCCTTAACTATATGGCTAGACTACCACAGCTTATGATGAAGTAGGAGAGATGAAGGTCCAGGAGTTCCTAGAAAATGGTCGTAGCAAAGCCTGCTCTAGACCTGGAAAAGAAATCTAGCTGGTAGCACTTTGGAAATGTACGAACAGAAGACTAAACTGATTTTTCTAGAATACTTCGAGTCCACCTCTTTCCAAACAGCCAGTGGTAAAGCCAAGTTACTGGTAGCATGTGCCTTGTTTTTGCCTGCTGGAATTGCTTTGTGGCATTTAGTACAACAAAAGTAAATAGCATGCAACAACCATTTGGAGGTCATCCTGTGTCAAAGCAGGCTGTCCAACACAGGGTTTTTTTTTTTTTTTAACTGTCATAAGAAAAGAATAAGCGATTAGAGTTTCTAAAGATTTTTAGTACGGTCAAAATAATACCCAAGTTGTCTGTGGAGTTCCAGAGCATGAAGAATCATCAGTTCCTCATATTTAGGTTCTGGAAAGAACAATAAAATGGACAACTTGGTTCAAAGTAAGTTTTGACACCACTTCAGGCACAAGACAGTAATTAAGGACAGTTTAAGGAAACTATCTTGGCTGACCCATCATAAAAGCTTGCATTACAGATACTCGTCTTGCAGAGGTACGAGCAACCAACAAAACTATTTCAGATTGCAAACCATCAGATAGGCTGGACCAAGAGTCAATTTTTCCAAAACAAATGTCAGATCCCAAGGAGGAGCCACCCGTTTTCTAGGTGGCCAGGTATGAAACATCCCTTTCAATAACACAATGTGAATGCATTGCAAGGGCAGGATCCATGGGCAGACATGCCGAAATGGCAGACAAATTAATCTTGATAGAAGAGCAAGAAAAGCTTGAGGTTTAAGAAACCTGTCCAAATATTGCAGAAAGTACAGTTGTGTACACTTACCATAAATGTAGATGTTAGTGTGTCTTCACTGTTGCAGTCATCACTGTAGGGTTCTCCTTGCCGGCAGGCAGTCCTCGGTCGGCCAGATTTCCAAAGTCTGGGTCCGGCGTCGGCTGTTCAGCTATGCTCCCTGACGTCAGAGCGTCAGGAGTACAAAGCTGCCAGCCGACGCCATGTTCTCCAGTTTTTCTTGCCCCAAATGTCAGGTGTCCAAAAATGAGTCAAGCCCCATACCCTGTAGCAAATACACCTCAGAAGAAGGGTAAAGTAGGAAACAACAGTAATGAAAGAGTAAGAGGGGACAGGAGGGAGAGTAACCCAGACTGCAACAGTGAACACACTCTAACATCTACATTTATGGTAAGTGTACACAACTGTACTATGCTCACAGTGTTTCACTGTTGCAGTCATCACTGAAGGGTTGAATCCCAAAGCTGAAGAAATGGGTGGTGGTCATAAAGTAGAGGGGGCGGCTAGAAGGCCCTTCAAGACTGCAGAAGCAAAGCCTTCCCTAGACTTAAAGTAAAGAGGTAGATTATAGTGCTTAGAGAAAGTATGCACCGAACTCCAAGTAGCAGCTTCCAAAATGTCTTTGGTAGGTACACCTCTGAGGAAGGCAGCTGAGGTAGCAGCAGCTATGGTAGAATGAGTCCTAATATTTCCTGGGATTTGCTTTCCATGGTGAGAATAACAAAATCTGATTCCATGAGCAATCCATTTAGAAATGGTCCGTTTTGAAATGGCTTTACCTTGGGAATTTGAAGCATAAGAAACAAACAGTTGCTCTGTTTTCCTGATGTTCTTGGTTCTGTCCAGGTAAAAACGAAGTTGTCTGTGTACATCCAAGGAATGCAAGATCCTTTCCCCTTTATTTTGAGGGTTAGTGAAAAAAGTTGGCAGGTGGATAGTTTGATTTAAAGCCACTCTGGAAACCACTTTAGGCATGAAAGTAGGATTAGTCCTTAAAGACACCCTATCTTGATGAAAAATAATATAAAGGTTCCACAGCCATGAGTGCTTGCAACTCCGGAACTCTACTGGCTGAAGTCAAAGCTAGCAGGATAGCTGTCTTCCATGATAAAAACTTGATGTCAGATGTGGCAGCAGGCTCAAAAGGAGGTAGAGTGAGTTTTTCCAGAACATAGTTGAGGTCCCAGGCAGGAATGGGTGGTGTTCTAGGAGGTCTTAAAATTCTTTGCTCCTCTGAGAAATTGTTTAAGAAGTGGATGGGAAAAGATTGGAGGATCTGTATTATAATGTGCAGAGATTGCTGAGGCATGAATTTTTATGGAAGAGAAGGATAGACCCCTTATGTAACATGTCTGTCAGGTATAGTAAAGATCAGAGGAATATTTGGGCTAAGAGGATCTGAATCTTGAGCATGCATCCAGGTGCAAAATCTTTTCCATTTTCCTGCATAAGATTTTCTAGTGCTATGGCGTCTGGCTTCTAAAATAACATCCAAGACCTGTTTGGGAAGGAAAGGAGTAATCATAGGCCCTGAATTCGCCAGGCTGCCAGGCTGAGAGTTTTGACATGAGAGTGCAGAACCTGGCCCTGGTGTTGGGACAAAAGATTTGGAGTCTGAGGTAAAACCCAAGGGGGCTCCTGGGAAAGATTCATCAGTGTTGGGTACCAAAACTGTCGAGGCCAATTTGGGGCCAGTAAAATCATCATCTTGGGCTTGTCCTGCTTGATCTTTAATAACACCCGTGGAAGAAGAGGTAGTGGCGGGAAGGCATACCCAGAGAGGCTTCTCCAACTGAAGGATAGTGCATCCACTTTCCATGCTAACTTGTGGAATGTCCTTGTGCAAAAAATCTGTAACTGGTGGTTGAGGGGGGATGCAAATAGATCTATGTGCGGGCAGCCCCAGGCTTCTGTAATCATCTTGAATATTTGGGTGTCCAGCATCCATTCGTGTGGGTCTGACAGGTTCCTGCTCAGGCTGTCTGCCAGAATATTTTGTTTCCCTGGCAGGAACTGAGCTTGTAGATCCACTTTGCAAGCTAGAGCTGTGTTCCATAGAGTCATGGCTAGTCTGCACAGGGGGTAGGAGTGTGAACCCCCTTGCTCGTTTATGTACCACATAACTGTGGTGGTGTTGTCTGTCCGTATCAGGAGTTGTCCTGGTTGTAGAAGATCCCTGAAAGCCAAGAGAGCGTTCTGAACAGCTAACATCTCTTTTAAGTTGATATGTAGGTGCTTCTGATTCTCTGTCCAAAAACCTTGCAGACCTTTTACCTGGAAGTGGGCTCCCCATGCGTAATCTGGGGCGTCTGTGGTTAACACCTGGCTGGCTGTAGGCAGACAGAAGACTTTCCCCTTGTTGTGAAGACATGCTTTGGTCCACCAAAGGAATTCCTTCTGTAGACAAGGCAGGACGGTAATCTGTGTGTCTAGACTGTGGCAATGCTGGGACCATACACTTTTTAGGTACCACTGTATTTTTCTCATATGTAGCCTTGCATATGGTATGAGAAGGATGCAGGAGGCCATGTAACCCAATGTCTGCAGGAATTTCTTTGCAGTCAGCTGAGTTAAGTGACGCCACGGTTTTGAAAGTTGAAGCCAGCTGTAGTTTTTTCGGATGTCAGAAATGCCATCTGGGTTGTTGTGTTTAGAAGAGCTCCCAGAAAAATTATCTGTTGTGAGAGTGTCAAATTTGACTTTATGTTGACAGTGAATCCCAGGTACTAGAAGTTTCTGTACAAATTCTAGATGCTGGAGTAAGACATCCTTGTTGTCTGCTTGAATAAGACAGTCGTCCAGATAAGGGTAAATTTGAATTCCCTTGAGTCTGCAATAAGCTACTACTGGTGCCAGACATTTGGTGAAGACCCTGGGCGCAGTAGACAATCCAAAGGGCAGCGCAGAGAATTGATAATGATTCGAGCCGGCCTTGAACCGGAGGTATTTTCTGCACTCCTGTCTGAAAGGAATGTGTAAGTAAGCCTCCTTTAAATCCAATGTTACCAGCCATGCATTTTTGCTCAACATTGGCAGGAGCTGCTGCAGAGTAAGCATCTAGAATCTTGG